>NW_022630143.1:80587-118418 GCF_010909765.2 Amblyraja radiata | reverse complement strand
CCCCCCCCCCCCCCCCCCCCCGGGCCAAAACTCCTCAGCTGGCCCACCGGCTGGGCTTTGTGTGCAGTCCAGCACCCGGGGCCAACTCATCGTTCACCCAGCCACGGGTATAGAATTGCCGTCGGGAAATTGTTTTTTTAACGTTTATTTTTATTAGAAGCAGTGATACAAAAGTATAAACCGTGGCATATGACATAATACATTTATGGTACAGCTTCCATTTTAATTTTTTAGCAAAGGTGAAATAGAAAGAGAGAGAAAGAGCAGGAAAGGGAGAGTGAATGTGTAAGAATAGAACCCCTAGAACTACCAAATAGGTGTAGTCCAAGAATGAGCGAGTAAATGAAATGAGAAAAATGTAACGAAATAAAAAGACCAAAACAGAAAGGAAAAACAAAAAGTGATGATATACCTGCCTCATGTCTCTCCCCACCCTGCCATGGGGAATTTGTCCCGTATTTGGACCGTTTCTCCCTTATTTGGGAACGGGAAAGTTGGCAACCGTAGCCGTGAGTGATGAGTGTGGATTCTCGTTTCTCCCCCCCCCCCCCCCCACACACACACACAGTGAGGAACCCGTATACGAGGGACACCTTCCTGTGCGGGGCGCTGGAGAACAGCATCATCCTCATGCAGTGGTACGAGCCGCTGCAGAAGTTCCTGCTCCTCAAGGTAAGCGTTGCGGCCCACAGGAGGCGGTCCAGAACCTTCCGGGAGGGCGGGGGGGTGGGGGTGGGCGTGAGAGGGTCTTAACCTACGGTGAAGGCACAACTGGGCCTGGACTCGCTGCAGCTCAGTCTGAAGAAGGAATGAATGAATGAATGAATAGGTTTATTGGCCAGGTATTCACATACAAGGAATTTGCCTTGGTGCTCCAACACGACATATAGTGACAGTTAGGAATGACACATAGAACATTAATAATAAAACATTATCGATTAAACATGTGAATTAAATACCAGAGCAAAAGGAGGCTACAGACTTTTGGTTATTGAGTAGAGCTACTACTCGTGGATAAAAGCTGTGTTTATGTCTGGCTGTGGCAGCTTTGACAGTACGGAGTTGCCTTCCAGAGGGAAGTGATTCAAAGAGTTTGTGGCCAGGGTGAGAGAGGTCAGAGATGATCTTGCCCGCTCGCTTCCTGGCCCTTGCAGTGTACAGTTCGTCAATGGAGGGAAGGTTGCCAGAAGGGTCTCGACCCGAAACGTCGCCCATTCCTTCTCTCCAGAGATGCTGCCTGTCCCACTGAGTTACTCCAGCTTTTTGCGTCTATCTTTGCTGCAGTTCAGAACGCATTTGGAGTATTGTGTGCAGTTTTTGGGCCCCGTATCTGAGGAAGGACATTCTTGCTATTGAGGGAGTGCAGCGTAGGTTCACCAGGTTAATTCCCGGGATGGCGGGACTGTCATATGCTGAGAGAATGGAGCGGCTGGGCTTGTACACTCTGTGGAGTTTAGAAGGATTAGAGGGGATCTCATTGAAACATATAAGATTATTAAGGGTTTGGACACGCTGGAGGCAGGAAACATGTTCCCGATGTTGGGGAAAGTCCAGAACCAGGGGCCATAGTTTAAGAATAAGGGGTAAGCCATTTAGAACGGAGACGAGGAAACACTTTTTCACACAGAGAGTGGTGAGTCTGTGGAATTCTCTGCCTCAGAGGGCGGTGGAGGCCGGTTCTCTGTATGCTTTCAAGAGAGAGCTTGATAAGACTCTTAAAGATAGCGGAGTCAGGGGATATGGGGAGAAGGCAGGAATGGGGTACTGATTGGGGACACTCAGCGGGTGCAGCAGCATCTATGGAGCGAAGGAAATAGGCAACGTTTCGGGCCCGAAATCCTTCTGGAAATAGGCGATGTTTCGGGCCGAAATCCTTCTGGAAATAGGCAACGTTTCGGGCCCGAAATCCTTCTGGAAATAGGCAACGTTTCAGGCCCGAAATCCTTCTGGAAATAGGCAACGTTTCGGGCCCGAAATCCTTCTGGAAATAGGCAACGTTCCGGGTTTCGGCCCGAAACGTTACCTATTTCCTTCGCTCCATAGATGCTGCTGCACCCGCTGAGTTTCTCCAGCATTTTTGTCTACCTTCAAGCATCTGCAGTTCCTTCTTAAATACTGATTAGGGATGATCACAATGAATGGCGGTGCTGGATGGAAGGGCCGAATGGCCTACTCCTGACCCTTTTGTCTATTGTCTCCCTCCCCCCCCCCCTGCAGCAGTTCAGCCTGACCCTGCCCAACCCGCTGCGCATCTTTGAGCTACTGGTGTTCCCGGGAGAGGAGTACCCGCAGGTGTGTCTGGGCGTGCGAGGCCCCTCACAACACACGTGCACCCTGCAGTTCCAGACCGTCAAGCTGTGCTCCTCCGGAACCCTGATCCATCACTCCTGCCCAGGTACACACTGGCCTTGGGGGGCGGCAGTCACAGAATCACTCACTCACTCACTCACTCAGCACGCACGCACACGGGACCTTCCGACCCCTCTCCTCCTTCCCCCCCCCCTCTCTCTCTCCACCCTACCCCCTCTCTCCCCCCTACCCCTTCCCCTCCCTCTCCCTTATCCCCTCTCGCTCCCCCTACCCACCCCCTCTCTCTCCCCTACCACCTCTCTCTCTCTCTAACCCTTCTCTCTCTCTCCCTTATCCCCTCTCTCCCCCCCAACTTTCTTCTCTCCCCCTCTGTGTGCGTGTGCGTGTGTGTGTGTCGTGCAGCGTTAGTGTGCGGGTAAGACGGGTCGGGTGGGACGGGTTGGCATCGGGGTAACGCTCCCTCACTGGGGAGGGGCTGAGACTGTGTGAGTTCTGTTCCGTTCCCACAGGCTGCGTGAAGATTGTGAATCTGCGGGGGGAGAGGAGCAACGGGTCGGCCGAGCTGAGCTTCAACTTCTGTGTACAGACAGTGGGTGAGTGCACCCAAGGGTGGGGGCGGGGGGGCTGGGCTCACCCACCGGGCGTAGCTCATAAGCGATAGGAACAGAATTAGGCCGCTCGGCCCATCTAGTCTACTCCGCCATTCAATCATGGCTGATCTGTCTCTCCCTCCTAACCCCATTCTCCTGCCTTCGCCCCATAGCCCCCGACACCCGCACTAATCAAGAACCTGTAGAAGGGTCTCAACCTGAAACATCACTCATTCCTTTTCAAAAACAGACAATAGGTGCAGGAGTAGAGGCCATTTGGCCCTTCGAGCCAGCACCGCCATTCAATGTGATCATGGCTGAACATCCACAATCAGTACCCCGTTCCTGCCTTCTCCCCATATCCCCTGACTCCGCTATCTTCAAGAACTCTATCTCCAGAGATACTGCCTTGTCCCGCTGAGTTACTGCAGCTTTTAGTGTCTGGGTTCAAGAATCTGGCTATCACAGTCTTGACTTGGCCTCCAGCGCCGTCTGTGGCCATGAATTCCACAGACTCGTCACCCTGTGACTAAAGACATTCATCCTCGTCTTTTCCAACCAGTTTGTCTCCAGGACAGCGTGCTGGCGTTCTGGACCCACGGCATGCAAGGTCAAAGCCTCCAGTCTAAAGAGGTAGGGCCACAAAACTACTGGGGTACAGTACTGGTGGGGATGGGTGTGTGTGTGTGCGTGCGTGCGTGTGTGTGTAACACTGGGGTACAGTATTGGTGGGGACAGGTCTGTGTGTGTGTGTAACACTGGGGTACAGTACTGGTGGGGACGGGGGTCTATGTGTGTGTGTGTGTGTAACACTGGGGTACAGTACTGGTGGGGACAGGTCTGTGTGTGTGTGTAACACTGGGGTACAGTACTGGTGGGGACGGGGTCTGTGTGTGTGTGTAACACTGGGGTACAGTACTGGTGGGGACGGGGGTCTATGTGTGTGTGTAACACTGGGGTACTGTACTGGTGGGGACGGGGTCTATGTGTGTGTGTAACACTGGGGTACAGTACAGGTGGGGACAGGTCTGTGTGTGTGTGTAACACTGGGGTACAGTACTGGTGGGGACGGGGTCTATGTGTGTGTAACACTGGGGTACAGTACTGGTGGGGACAGGTCTATGTGTGTGTAACACTGGGGTACAGTACTGGTGGGGACAGGTGTGTGTGTGTAACACTGGGGTACAGTACTGGTGGGGACAGGTCTGTGTGTGTGTGTAACACTGGGGTACAGTACTGGTGGGGACGGGGTCTGTGTGTGTGTAACACTGGGGTACAGTACTGGTGAGGACGGGGTCTATGTGTGTGTGTGTAACACTGGGGTACAGTACTGGTGGGGACGGGGGTCTATGTGTGTAACACTGGGGTACAGTACTGGTGGGGACAGGTCTATGTGTGTGTGTGTAACACTGGGGTACAGTACTGGTGGGGACGGGGTCTATGTGTGTGTGTGTAACACTGGGGTACAGTACTGGTGGGGACGGGGTCTGTGTGTGTGTAACACTGGGGTACAGTACTGGTGGGGACGGGGTCTGTGTGTGTGTGTGTAACACTGGGGTACAGTACTGGTGGGGACGGGGGTCTATGTGTGTGTGTAACACTGGGGTACAGTACTGGTGGGGACAGGTCTGTGTGTGTAACACTGGGGTACAGTACTGGTGGGGACGGGGGTCTATGTGTGTGTGTAACACTGGGGTACAGTAGCGGTGGGGACGGGTCTGTGTGTGTGTGTGTAACACTGGGGTACAGTAGCGGTGGGGACGGGTCTGTGTGTAACACTGGGGTACAGTAGCGGTGGGGACGGGTCTGTGTGTGTGTGTGTGACACTGGGGTACAGTAGCGGTGGGGACGGGTCTGTGTGTGTAACACTGGGGTACAGTACTGGTGGGGACAGGTCTGTGTGTGTAACACTGGGGTACAGTACCAGGACGAGTGATTTACAGGGGAGATAATTGTTGTATTGTTTGCCGCTCACAGATAACTCAGGAGATCACAGATGAATCTCGAATGTTTCGTGTTCTGGGCACCCAGAGGTGAGACTCCGGCCCCTACACCCCCCTGCCCCGTCTGTAAATCCCCTCCAGCCCCGACACCCCTCCCAGCCTCTGTAATCCCCTCTGGTAAATTGTAGCTAAGTTGGCTTGGTGTAAGTGTAAATTGTCCCTGGATCGTGTTAGTGTGCGGGGATTGCTGGTCGGTGCGGACCCGGTGGGCCGAAGGGCCTGTTTCTGTACTGGATCTCGATACTAAATGAAACTAAACTAAACCCACCCCTTTATCCTGTATCTGTACACTGTGGACGGCTCGATTGTAATCATGTATTGTCTTTCCGCTGACTGGTTAGCACGCAACAAAAAAGCTTTCCGCTGTAACTCGGTACACGTGACGATGAACTAAACTGTTGCTTCTCCCCCACCCCCACAGGGACATTATCCTGCAGAGCATCCCCAGCGATGACCCCGGGGCTCACAGCAACCTGTACATCCTGACGGGACACGAGAGCTCCTACTGACCCTGTGGGAGGAGGGGGCTCGGACCGACCCGGACCACCCCCCCCCTCCCTCCCCACCGCACGCTGGGACCCGCTCACCGGAGAGGGAGCACTGGCCGGAGGTGACCGGGGCGGTGGGGGGGGAGGGGGGGTGTCTGTTAATTGTTATTTAACTGTCATTGTACCATAATAAATGAGTTACGTTCATTGCCGTGGTGGCTGAGTCTCGCCGATCGACGTACCGGAGGCCACATTGGGCACCAGAGAGAGACTGCTTCCCGGAGCTCCCGCAACGCGACTTCTCCAGCCCGTGTCGCGGGGTTGGAACGACCCGGAGCGGGGAAGTACATCACCCGGCGCGGCTTTATGGCCGTGGGACATTACAGCGCCCGCCGGGGGCTCCAACTTCGAGACTTCTAGACCGGGAGCGGGGCCGTAAATCGCCCGGGGCGGCCTAAAATGGCCGTGGGACTTAGCATCGCCCGCCTGGGGCTTCGACATCGGGAGAGACATGGAGAGCAGGGGAGAGAAAATACTTTGCCTTCCATCACAGTGGGTTCCATCACAGTGGGTTCACTGTGATGGATGTTTGTGTGAACTAAATTGTGTGTATGTCTAGAAATTGTCTGTTTGTATGGCTGTGGAAACGAAATTTCGTTTGAGCCTCACTGAGGCTCAAATGACAATAAAATTGTATTGTATTGTATTGTAAAATTGTATTGTATTGCAGAGGCAGTAGAGGGGGGGGGGGGGGCATGTGAACCTCTGTCTCATGTTCATACGTGATGGGAGCAGAATTAGGCCATTCGGCCCTTCGTGTCTACTCTGCCATAAATCATGGCTGATCGATCTCTCCCTCCTTAAGGTTCGAGATTCAAGATTCAAGGTTTAAGATTCAAGATTCAATTAAATTGTCACATATCTTTTATTTATCTTATTGAAACATATAAGATCATTAAGGGTTTGGACACGCTAGAGGCAGGAAACATGTTCCCGATGTTGGGGGAGTCCAGAACCAGGGGCCACACACACAGTTTAAGAATAAGGGGTCGGCCATTTAGAATGGAGACGAGGAAACACTTTTTCCACCCAGACAGTTGTGAGTCTGTGGAATTCTCTGCCTCAGATGGTGGTGGAGGCCAGTTCTCTGGATACTTTGAAGAAAGGGCTAGATAGGGCTCTTAAAGATAGTCAATGACAGTCAAGGGATATGGGGAGAAGGCAAGAACGGGGTACTGATTGGGGATGATCACAATGAATGGCAGTGATGGCTCGAAGGGCTGAATGGCCTACTCCTGCACCTATTGTTTATTGTCACATGCACAATAGAGTTACAATTGAGTTACCATACAGGCATACTAAGTAAAAATCAAAAATACACACAGCACATAAAATAAGGTTTAACATAAACATCCACCACAGTGGAATCCACGTTCCTCACAGAGATGGAAGGCAATGAAGTTCAGTCATCTTCCTCCTTTGTTCACCCGTGGTCGGGGCCTTTGAACAGGGCCGACGGTTCGCTGTTCAAGGCCTCGCGTCTTCTCCGCGGCATGGAGCTCCCGAGTCGTCCGCTTCTCACCGTAGACCGCGGGCTTCACGGTGTTAAAGTCCACAGGCCCCGCGGTCGGAGCTCCGACACTGGCGATCCTCGGCAAAAGATCCCCGTCTCCGCGATGGTAAGTCCGCGTCGCGCCCGCGGCTTGAAGCTCCTGGCCGGTCTCCAGAAAAGGCCGCACCGCTCCACGTTGTAGGCCGCGGGGGGGGGGGGGGGGGGGGGGGGGGGGCGGGGATGGGACAGGGGATCTCCGTCGAGGTAGGTTTCCCCTGGATCTCCCCCCCCCCCCAACATAAAACATACCATAAGACATATTAAAACAAACATTTCAAGAGAGAGTTAGATTTTGCCCTTAGGGCTAACGGAACCAAGGGATATGGGGAGAAGGCAGGAACGGGGTACTGATTGTGGATGATCAGCCATGATCACATTGAATGGCGGTGCTGGCTGGATGGGCTGAATGGCCTCTACTCCTGCACCTATTGTCTATGTTTCACTTCATGGACACTTATGAATGGGGGGGCGGGCCTTGCGTGACTGATCAGCTGACCGGGTCTTGATGGACGGCCTCACCGGCCAATCAGAGCGGAAGGGGGGGGGGAGGGGCTAGACGTCGTGATTGAGGAGGGAGAGCCAATCAGCAAGCGGGGAAACGATGTATTGAGAGACGTGGAGCTCGGCCAATGGGAGAGATGGGTAGGCGGGACGAATGATCTCGACCAATGAGGCGTGAGGGGCGGGACGATGGCGATTGGCCGCCCGTTGGAGAGACGTGGGGATCGGCCAATGGGACGAGAGTGGAGGCGGGACGATTCATTCCGCCCAAAGAGGGGGGGGCGGGACGATGATGATTGACCGTTGATTGGCCGCGCGTCTGACCGACGTGGGGATCGGCCAATGGGACGAGAGTGGAGGCGGGACGATTCACTCCGACCAATGATGGGAGAGAGAGGGCGAGGGGGGGCGGGACCATGATGATCGGCCGTTGATTGGCCGCGCGTTTGAGAGACGTGGAGATCGGCCAATGGGCGGGGAGTGGAGGCGGGACGATCCATCGTGACCAGTGATGAAGGCCGGGTGCGCAGGCGCGGGGGTCTATTCTGACGCGGGGGCGGAGTGAGTGAGGGAGGGAGAGAAGGAAGAGAAGAGAAGAGAGAGGCCGAGGCGGGTGAACCCCATTCTCAGCGCCATCGGAGTGGAAGCAGGAGAGAGAGAGAGAGAGAGAGACACACACACGGACACGCATAGACGGACGACGCCTCGACTCAACGATGGAGGAGCCGGGCCGCTTCTACATGATGTCTTCGTTCGGTCAGACGTCGGCGCGGGAGCGAGGTGGGGACCGCCCTCCGCCATCTTCCCTCCCTCCCTCCACTTCCGCCCCGCTCACCTGACCGGCAGCCCCCACGTCCAATCGCAACCCGCGGTCCCGCAGAGCGACGTCTCCTCATCCAATGGGAGCGGCCGCCGAGGGGGGCGGGACCACCGGAAGTCCCGCCCCGCGTCACCGCCACCCGTCTCTATCCCACCGCCGCCATCTTGTGTGGCCGGTTGCTCATTTTGTTTCTTTTATTTCTCCTCAATTATCCCATTTTATCCTCCTCGCCGTCTCCCCTCCGCGTTTATTCCCTCTCCCCTCGCGTCCCAACTTAACGCCCCGCCGTCGTTGTGAAAAGGCTGTTGGGGGGGGTGACCGTAGTCGACCGGCCGGGAGGCGGCGGGGGTTGGGCGGCGGAGGCCGTCAGGAAAGGCCGGGGATTGAGCGGTCGGACTAGGCCTCACTCGCCTTCAACCCTCAACCCATGGAGAGGAGAACACACTAGTTACAAAGAAAATGATTCATACATTCAAATTATAATTCAACTCGCTGTTAAAAACAATTCAACTAATCATTTAAAAACAACAATTTAAAAATTGTTATTAAATTAATTATTAAAAACAATAATCTAAAATTATTATTCAACTAATCATTAAAAACAATAATTAAAAATTATTATGTAATCATAAAAAACAATAAAACATTATTATTAAATTAATTATTAAAAACAATAATCTAAAATTATTATTCAACTAATCTTTATTAAAAACAATAATTTTAAATCATAATTAAAATTGTACCTAAACTCCAATTATAAACTATGTAAGGAAAATAATATTTACGCTGATTGTTACAAAGAAAATAATGAAAACTATAATTATATTTAAACCAATTATAAAGAAAATAATGAAAATTATAATTTAACTAATCACAAAGAGCAAACTTAATAATTATAATTTGACTGATTAAAAATGGAAAATAATAAATACCACTCTAGTTGTAAAGAAAATTATTAATACTTGATAATTATAAACTAATCATTAAAAACAATAATTTAAAATTATTATTAAACTAATCATTGTCCCTAAACTCCAATTATAAAGAAATATAAACTATGTACAAGGAAAATAATAATTAAACTGGTTATTACGAAGAAAATAATTCAAACTATGATTATATTTAAATTAATTATAATTTAACTAATCACAAAGAGCAAACTTCATAATTATAATTCGACTAATTAAAAATGAAAAATAATAAAAATAATAATTCTAACAACGCTCTAAGTTCGTCCCCCCCCCCACACCATTCTAAAGAAGGGTCTTGACCTGAAACGTCGCCTATTCCTTTGCTCCATAGATGCCCCCCCCCCCCCCATCATCCATCCACCTTTGTATTCTCAGTCACACTGATGTCAAGTTTAACACAAGGGGGTTTTCCATGTAAACATCTCCCTGTGACTTCCACATAGAAACATAGAAAAAGAGGTGCAGCAGTAGGCCATTCGAGCCAGCATTGCCATTCAATATGATCATGGGTGATCATCTTAAAACGGGGGTTCCCAACCTTTTTCGTTCCGTTTACCCCCAGGCAACCTTTATAGCACATAAACAATGTTCCCTCACTTATTTATGAACAACTAATGATGAACAGATACCAGAACCAAACCAGAAGTCAATGAGAAAAAATATGTACAAATCCAGAATCAACAAATTTAACCTCTGGGTAGGCGAATATAACCCCCCGGGGGTGAGTATATTTACCCCAGGTTGGGAACCCTTGATTTTAAATCAGTACCCCATTCCTGCTTTCTCCCAATATCCATTGATTCCATTAGCCCTAGAAGCTAAATCTAATTTCCTCTTGAAAACGTCCAGTGAATTGGCCTCCACTGCCTTTTTGTGGCTGAGAATTCCACAGATTCATAACGCTCTTTCCTCATCTCAGTCCTAAATGGCCTACCGCTGTGCCAAGGACGATGCATTCTCACTCCCACTCTCATCACCTGTACCCCCACCTTAGTTTTGATATACAGTCAAAGTCCGGTAATTCAGACATTCTCCTGCTGTGCTGGCAGTTTTCCTGACTATTGGATGCTGCTGCTAGTAATACACCATTCCCTTTTAGATACACATTTTGCAGTAGTGTAATCAATTTTAGAGTGAATCTGGTGAGTTCTATAGAAGGGAATGGGGGGGGGGGTAAGATTGGGGGTGGTCAGAGAGGGCCAAAAGGGAGGGTAGGGAGTTTGCGGAGGGGGGGGGGGGGGGGTGGTCACGGGGAGTTTTGGGAGGGCAAGGCCAGTCAGGGAGGCGGTGGAAGTGGTCGGGTGCTGAGGAGTTTATGGGGAAGGGTACGTCTGCCGGATGGGGTCTCGGCCAAAATCGTTACCTATTCTTTTCCAGAGATGCTGCGTGACCTGCTGAGTTACTCCAGCAATCTGTCGGTTTTGTGTCTGCAGGGAGTCGGGTGGGCCGACCCGTCTCCATTAGAGGCCCGATGCCCAACCATGCACTGTCACATGGAAGTCTGCCTTTAAAATGGATAATGTGGCTTGATGTAATTGCAGATGCCCACCAAAGGCGGCTCACAGAAGACAGCACCTTCCTTTCCCCCAGTCTTCTCCTGTACAAGATTTTCCTTCCATTGTCTCAATGTCATCCTGCACCCGAGGTGGTTGCACCCCCTCCACATAAAGCAACTCTTTGACAAATTGCTCCCCTTATCTCTCTTCCCCTCGGGTAGTTTTTAATGCATTTTCTTTCTTCCAATGGAGTTTTCAGTGCAATAGTTTAGTGGTAAGTCCAGCATCCTCTTGGATGTGTAATTGCCGGTACCCATGATCATTCTTTAATACAGCCATCTAATGCTGGCTCTTCATTATTTTGTAAATTATTTTAAAATGTACTGCTAGCATGAAGGCATGGGCCAAAAGCAGGCTTTGACCCTTGCAATGCAGATATCCTACTTGTCTGTCCATGCACCATTGGCTCTACCCTTTTCCATTGAGGCAAGTGGAGCTCCTTGTACCGATTTAGCTGCCTGGCATGGCAACCTTTTTCCGAAGCTGCTGAGGGGAATCAATCCATGAAAGGTAGACACAAATTGCTGGAGTAACTGCAGCATCTCTGGAGAGAAGGAATGGGTGATGTTTCAGGTCGAGACCCTTCTTTAGACGCCGATAGTTTGCTTCCTTCTGTCGTCAACAACTAAAGTTACTGCAACTATTCAGTCTTGCAACACATTTATTTCAGATGTTAAACTGCAGAAATCTTCTAGCTACTGTCACTTGCAGCTGGCTGAATATTGTGAAATGCCTTTTCAGAATTCTGCCTGCAAGTGCAAACTATTGCACCATAAGCAGTTCATAGCAAATTATTGAGGGAAGGATAGTAAATGAGGATTAGAAAATTGTGTGCTCTTTATTTTAGGAATTTAATCTCTGCGATTTGAACTTTGATTAGATTAGATTTTTTTATTGTCATTCAGACCTTTCGGTCTGAACGGAATTTTGTTTCCCTGCAGTCATACATATAATTAAAAATGTCAAAAACACACAATCAACACAAATTTAACATCCACCACAGTGAGTTCACCAAACACCTCCTCACTGTGGTGGAAGGCAAAATCTTAAAGTCTCTGTCTTTTCGTTCTCCCTCTGCGCCGAGGCGATCCAGGCTCCAGATGTTGTGACCCCACCGGGTGATGGTAAATGAATATTTGGAAACATGGTTGTTTAAGCCGTGGGAGACAATCTCCATCGGTTATTGTTTATAGCAATGATCTTATCATATCACTGTTTGCAAACAATTTAGTGAATTCTGATTGTACAAGAATGTGTAATTGTGCATAATCAGATTCTGTTCAGTCAAGTGGCAGCAAACTATCAGCAAAGGGAAGAACATCAGCTTTTTTCTCGGTGACGGACATCTCAGTAAGTTATCAGCAGCCGATTTATTCCTGACAACAAGATGCACGTGGGGATTTATTGGTGGCATCTTGTTGAACTACTAAGAGGGGTGAAAGTGATGCCAAGTCCATAATCTCTAGTGTATTCGAAGCCAAAATTGGCAACTGCACTGGGTCTATTCTGATGCTTATTATTGGATTTCCCGTTTTAAGATGACTTTGGGCAGAAGAGGAGGAAGAGAAGTCGCTGGAGTAATGAGACGTCTGATCAAAAGACTGTGATCCCTGGAATGCCAACTGTGATTCCACCGGGTCTGACCCGTGAACAAGAGCGAGCGTATATCGGTAAGGATCCACGCCAGTATCATTTCTGATAAACCTTTTGCGACATATGGGAAAGGAAAGTAGACTGGTCTTGGGCATGTATTGCAAATGTTCATGTGGATAATAACTTTTAAATGTTGCGATGTATTTGCCATAATCTCATTAAGTTTTGGAATATATTGGGGGTTGCCACAATAATTAGTTACACCTCTGTCAGCTCAATGTTTATCCAACATTTGCCTTCTCATCTTTATGCTCATGGCTTCTGCTATTACAGATGTTGAACGAGGTGTTGTGACTGTAACTTTGCAAACAAGTCTAAATTCTGTGCAGGGTTATGTTTAGATGACAAAGTTTGCAGTGAGATGTTTGCACTAATAGCCAAATGATTCCTGGTGCTAACAGTACTGTTGCAAACCGTCTTGCCAATTTGAGATCATTTTGAGTTGCTCAGCAGAAGGTTGGTCTGCATGCATGACACGAACAATGGATGGGCAACATCAAATACTAAGCTCTTGCAAAGAATGTCCAAGTTGTGTTAACCTCCTCATTAGCTCCGTTGTTGCTGCCAAGTAAGCCAACCGTGTACAAATTTATCATTTATTTGCAGTCAATGTTTCCAAATAATTTAACTCATTTCCTACAAATGTTCTTTGACCATTTCTTTGTGTTATTAACGCTCGCCATCCTCTGTGCCGTTCCATATTTTGGGCATTAATTAGAGGTTACAATGAAAGTGGTTTGATCAGCCTTGTGCTTGGTTCTTGTATCCCTGCTTGCATCATTCTGAATGACCAGGCAAAATCACACGCTGTGTCTAGGATGAGACTCCAACAATCTTTAGTTCAAATGTGAAGCCACTTGCCTTACTACATTAACATCATGTTTCACTGTTGCAGAAAGGTTTGCCTAACCAGGGTTACTATTTCAAAAGCAGTCTCTTCATTTCTAAAGATTTAAATCGTGTTAATTATTTCTAATGTATTGGTATTTTTGTAACAGGGCCATGTTGACTTTATTTTGTCATTGAATATTATTGAATGGATACAATTCCTAATGACCTCTGCCATTTTATACAACTGGATTGGGTATTAAATGGTCTATCAAGAATTTTGAGTAAGCTCAGTTGTGCACTACCTTCTAACTCAATCCTGAGTCAGCCATCTTACAAAGCTTTATATAGTGGCAGAAACATACACTTAACATGTGTGGAAAGTTCAGCCTGCTGAGAAAGTGTCCCATCTGCTTATATGTGGCCATTTAGCTGTTGCTTGGTGTTTGTGCTTGACCCCAGCCTCTGCTCAGTGGTGCTCTGTGTTGCCAGCTCCCATTTAGATGTAATGTGCTTGTCTACCATCAAGGTCACATTGGTTTAGTTTGGGAAGGTTGGTGTTATGTGCATGCATCAGGAAGCTGCAATTTCCCCTTGTTCACTTCAAAAATCTAATGTTTCCCATCTAACAGTGAAAATGAAAGCACAGTAATATGGGCTACCACTGAAAGTGATTCTGTGCTTATCCTTTCTGTGATTTGAATCTGGGTAGCACACTTGGATGGACAGAGAGATGTTTATATCCCTTGGAGCAAGCTGTTTATAATGTGAGTGCTGCCCACTAGTTAAATTTTGGCTATCTGAGCAAACTGCCCCTTTGTTTCATTCACCGGAGGGGAACTCCATTTCTCGTTCTCTTCCAGCTTATGAGCTGCCAGATTAAACATTATGAGCAGGACTGGACTTTTTATTTTGTTGCCCAACTATAATGTCAACAACCCTGGGAAAATAATAAATAAATAGATAAATGTGTGTGTATTATATATATCGGATTTAATTGCTTAACTGCAGCTTGGTAAGATGGCTGAGAGTTATGGAGAGAATTCTGTATACTGAAGCTACACTTCTAAATGGTTTTAAGAAGGAACTGCAGATGCTGGTAAATCGAAGGTAGACAAAAATGCTGGAGAAACTCAGCGGGTGAGGCAGCATCTATGGACCGAAGGAAATAGGTGACGTCTCGACCTGAAACGTCACCTATTTCCTTCGCTCCATAGATGCTGCCTCACCCGTTGAGTTTCTCCAGCTTTTTTGTCTACCTACTAAATAGGCTGGTGCTTAACTGGTGAGAAGATAGGGCTTTCGCAATAATTCAAGCTGAGTGAACAATTTTGGGTCATTGTTAAACTGAGACTAAGGTGCTGAATGTTAATTCCAGACACCAGCGTATTTGAAGAGTTTTTTACTCTTGTGGTGAGTTTGCAATGTGGACTTTTCACAATGTCACCAGACGGGTAGTGAGTGATTTAAAAAACCCCCGTTAATTATTGAACAAAGTGAGGAGGGAATCAGCCTCTGTTCACATTCTGGGGGGGGGGGGGGGTACGTCGGTTGTACTTGCTGGTAGTGAGTCGAGTGGTCAGGCTCCAGATCACTGCTTTACCCCCTGCAATTGCTAACTTGCTCAATAGACTGCTAGTGAAGCCTCCTGGGGGCATATTTTCTTTGAACAAACCACTCTGTGTTATCTTGCATTTACAGATTCTTGCCTATGGTTATGAATGTGTGTGTTTAACACAATACCATGCTGTGCGCCTGCCTCTATTGAGACCTTTTACAGGCGACAGGAAGGTTTTCGCTTACACCAGCAACGGGCATTTCCTCTCCACTTGTGAATTGGTCTTGTGTTGTACAGCCATTAAGCACTGTCCAGCCTGAGCTGAAATGAATGTAGCTATCTATTATTGATCATTTCACATTAAGCTGTGTTGTACAGGGATCAATACAGGGCGATCGCTTACTGGATTGAAAGTGAGAAATTGCAAATTTCAACATTTCACAACGATGAATTGGGGGTGTAATACTTTTTTCTTCCTTCCCCAATGTAGATTTCTATCTGTATAGGTTTTCAATTTTGTCTGTCTCAACTGTGCATAAGCAACAGATTTAACCTGTTAAACAGTGTGACTGTTAATTTCATCAATTCTTTCTCACCATTCAATTGGCTGTGTCCACCTGTAGCCAGCCATCACATTTGACCCAGTCGAGTTTTGTAAGCAGGCATTCTCATCAACGGGGCTGGAAGAGTCAGGCAGCCTCTGAATCCAGACACTTCCTACAGTCTGGAATCTGCATTGGCCTGTGATTCAATTGTCAGCTCCAGCCTGTCCCCGTTTTCTTAGTTTCAATTTGTTTAAAACGGTGCAGAAAATGTTGATGTAGAAATGGTTTTGTGTAAAATGTTTCTGGGAAGTGCGTCTAAAATGAAAGGGTTTCAATTTGGCCTCATTGATTGGAGTAAGGAAAAGGCTGATGACTATTTAAAGCAATTCTTCCAGCCCTGAAGGAGCAGTACAGCTACTGACAAATGAAGCGTTCTAATGTAAAGTACACTTTTCATATTGTGGCAACCCTAATATGACTTTGCTAGTGGTAATGTTAATATTTTTTTACACTGTTACAGAGCTCATGTTTTAATGGTATCCATATTCGGATTGTGTTGCAACTTGGGCCAAACGTGTGTACAATGTTAATGAAACGATTCTTTAATTTTTGTGACTAATATTCATGCTGTTGAAACGTTGAATGCACTGTCTCCAAGCTCCGCGCTGTGTGTTGATAACCATTTGAGAATTTATGTAACTTTTCTTTTCCGTCCTTTTCTTTCCTAACCTGGTTTCTTCCAGTGCAACTACAGATAGAAGACCTGACTCGCAAACTGCGTACCGGAGACCTTGGTATCCCCCCAAACCCTGAGGACAGGTTGGGAAAGTTTTAAACCAGCTGACAGTAACAATTTTCCTTTTCAATACTTGGTGTCATCGCATAAGAAACGTGTGATGTGGTTTTAATGGAATGGTTAATCTCAATTATGGTATCCTTTACCTGACGCTATTTTCAGTACAGGAATGGAAATGGTCACCTTTATTTAAAAACAAAACCAAACAAAAAAAATTCTCTTGAAGTTAAACCTATTAAGTTGGGTAGGGGACAGCTGTGGTCTAAATTCATAGTTTTTGTTTTTCTGATGAGGGGTAGTTTGAGGCAAGACGGTTGAGTTAAAATGGAAACCAGTGAATAAATGTCTGGTAGCCTGTCAGCTGCACTCACTATATTGTCAACACTTTGCTTGGTCAACGTGCCCTTGCATTCCAATCCTGCTGCGGTGAAGATGAAGGCTCCCCGGCCCTGCAGAGAGGGTGTTAGCACCCCTGTAATGGGAGCTTGACCCATGGTATCATCCGTGTATGTTGCCTGAGCCCAGCATCCTTCCCCAGTCCCCCGCAGTCTTGCTCCATCCAGCTACCTCTTGCACATTGTGACTGCCTGGTGGCAGTTCCCATTTCACTTCAACACCATCATAAATCTTTGTCTTGTTGTGGCCTCCGTTTCTGGTGTTAATAGTACAAAAGCTGGGAGAGCTGTGGAAGCAGTGCCTGCCTTATCCTCTTTAAAATGCTGTTGACATTTGAAAAAGTAAACCAATTGAAGTTGCCTTTCCAATCTGTTTCCAACCCACAGCCCTAGAGATGCGTGTTGCTTTGATGTATCCCAGTTCATTCATTTTTGTTAGTTCAATATTATCCTTCAGGAGAAGGTTTTTGTGAACCCTTTAAGAAACTTTCAGGTTGCACATGGAACCTGTTGCTGCGTTCCTGCTTTTAACCATCTGTTAGGTCAGACAATTCACCTCACATTTGCATGAAGCCCTTCTGCCATTGATATTGATGATGTAGTTCCAATCTAGTTCGACCACATTCTTTTTGCACCTGCCTTTTCCAGAGCACAGGATGGTGTGATATTGCAGCAAGTTGCTAGAGAAGCATTTAGTGGTGAGCAGAGTAATTATTGAGGGTGGAGCGGGGTGTGTTACATTGTTCACCGACCTGCCTGCCTGCCTGCCTCTTAACATAACTTCAGTCTTGTTCAACAGCCTTCTAATGTGAACTGCTCTTAATTCCATCACAGGAGGGTTAATGTGTGTTGTAAACTAAGCTGCTGCTGCAGCTGCAGCTGTGACAAACTAGTCATTTGTTGCTCAGCCTACTGGCACAAATGACTGAGATCTTCCCGCATAGATTGTGGGTTTTTAAGATCATCAATGCAGGCAGAACGTGCCCTGGGAACGGCAATCGCGAGGACGTGTGAGAAATCTCAAGTGACTTGTCTTATTGCGCCCCTACCCATCTCTCCACCCCGGCCCTGAACCAACCTGAATATGACAGCATCACGCACAGCGTATGGTTAGCTTGACCCTCATAACAATGCTATTTTCTCCTGACGTTAGTTTGAACTGTGTTTAGCAGCTGCACATGAATGCCAGGAATTTACATTGGGACTTCTAAATGCTCTTTGTAATCCAATATTCTTTTTACTATGCTCCATCGCTTATTTAACTGTTTATTTTCCCTTTAACGATATGTCACAATTTGAATCCCAAAGTTATATTCTTTCAGTTTGAACAGTTTAAGCTGCTGGTTTTGGTTGAACTTTTTAACTTGCTGAAATTTTATTTTAAATACTTTCGGTTTGCTGCCTTTTAAAAAAATGGTGACATTAGGAGGTGACCACAGCTGTCCTTCAGTAGTTGTTAAAACTGTAAATATGTTTTACTGAGTTTAAAAAACAAATTGTAATAATGAGACTTTGTATGCACACTGACAGTCGGTTTGTACAGAATATCCACTGGTCCTGCCAGCCACACGTTTAGCTAGTAAATTGGAAGTAGAGAGCCATGCTTGAGAAGTAGAATATCTAAAGTACCTCCCCATTTCCAATTCACTTGATTGCTGGAGCAAACAGCTTAGTTTAATGGTCTACCTAGTGAATTAAACTCCCTCAAAGAACATGGCTTGCTTGTAAACGGTGAGCCCGACTTTCATTTGATTTTCATCTTGCGGTAGCGGGGAGGGGTGAGGATGATAAGTTGGGAGCCTTGGTCATTGGGTGTCAGAAGGGCAAGCATTTACGTGGCCACAAAGCATCCCATGTCAACTTGGTTGCCGTGGTGTTTCGGGATAAACCATAGAAAAAAGTAATCGGAACTGCAGATGCTGGCTAAACACTGAAGGCACCAGATGCTGGAGTAACTCAGCGGGGCAGGCAGCATCTCCGGAGAGAAGGACTGGGTGACGGTTTGGGTCAAGACCCTTCAGGATGTCAATTGATATTTTTACGGCAGAGATTGACGGATTCTTGATTAGTGCGGGTGTCAGGGGTTATGGGGAGAAGGCAGGAAAATGGGGTTGAGATTGAAAAGATAGATCAGCCATGATCTAATGGTGGAGTAGATTGATGGGCTGAATGGCCTAATTCTGCTCCTATAACATGAAAAGGGATGTGGTTAGAAACATAGAAAATAGGTGCAGGAGTAGGCCATTCGGCCCTTCGAGCCTGCACCGCCATTCAATATGATCATGGCTGATCCTCCAACTCAGTATCCTGTACCTGCCTTCTCTCCATACCCCTGATCCCTTTAGCCACAAGGGCCACATCTAACTCCCTCTTAAATATAGCCAATGAACTGGCCTCAACTACCTTCTGTGGCAGAGAATTCCAGAGATTCACCACTCTCTGTGTGTGAAAAAATGTTTTCCTCATCTCGGTCCTAAAAGATTTCCCCCTTATCCTTAAACTGTGACCCCTTGTTCTGGACTTCCCCAACATCAGGAACAATCTTCCTGCATCTAACCTGTCCAACCCCTTAAGAATTTTGTAAGTTTCTATAAGATCCCCCCTCAATCTTCTAAATTCTAGCGAGTACAGTTCTAGGAGGGAGGGAGGGGCGTTGGCTGGGATTTGTGCTCTTGGTAAATGATCTGGTAATCAAGGAGCTATGGTGCCCTCCATAGAATTAACAACCAGGACTCGTAGATTGAATGACTGCCATGTAAAGGTGAAGCCTCTACTACATTAATGCCCTGAGTGTGGCAGCACCTTGGCTGACAGGGGTCAACACTGTGCCATCAATTCACCTGACAAATTGATTTTGAGTGCAATTTTCTTTTGGTGATTGTGAGTTTCACTTTTTATTGTGTAATAACTTCTATTTGGATTTCTTCGGGCTTAAACCTACTATAAATCAAGGCTTCCAATTTAAACCTCATAGCTGTAAAGTGAAACTTTGCCCGTCCTATCAGATCAAACAGTGAGTGTCTGTAGAGAGGAGCTGAGGCACAAAGTGGCTGCAGGACCTGTTGCTTTCTGTTGGCTGTTTGCAGCACAAGGCAGACTGATTGCATTTTCCATTCTGCAATGTGCCAATGTCCACTTAGTAATGGGATGGTCTCAATGATTGAAAGACAGGCTTGGATTCTGTGAGCTGAAGCTGCAGGGGTTAGCTGGGCTTCAGCACATGGTGTCCAACTTGCCACAGTGACTGTTAAATAGTATTGAAAAATGTGCCTCAAGTTGTTAGGGTTGTGACCATGTTGAACGCAGCAGGATGCACTCTGCTTAATGTTCACAAAGACAAGATTGGATTCATAATCTTTTTGATTGATTCCTAGCGGATTTGGATCAAACGAATACAAACAAGTGAATTATTTTGAATCACTCTGCCTTTTCATTTGGGTCTTGTACGGGTTCCAATTTAATTTCGAAATGATGACTTGTTGTAACCCTAGCAACGATGAGGCCTGTGTTTATCAGATTGACTTGTTTAATCATTCGTATATTGACATACCCCTGATTTCCTTTTAACCAAAATCCCCCTTTGACTCCTTTCTAAAACAAAACTTTTAAAATGTATATTTAGAGCAAACTAATAGCAGGGTTTACAGGTGTACTGCGTGGGACCCACCAGTAATGCATGGTTTGGAGAGAAGCTGTGCTTTTCCTGACCATTTTTTTTCTTCATTTACTTCTACACAAAAACAAGAGGGGAAGAGCAGCTTGGGACTGCTAGTAAGGCCTAACATGTCTCTTTAGCAGAAGTAGCAGCACAAGTTGAATAAGTGCAGGACAGCAAGCTTCTCTTCAGTCGACCTCTGAAGAAACCGGAGAAGGCCAATATGTCTTGATTAACTCCTATTCAATATTGAAGTTGCTGATTGTGCTGGGCCACGACCCCACCATCTCCCTCCCCCTAATCTTATGTAGTACATAATGCTCTTCAGTTCTGTGCAGTTTCATGTCTTTGCTCAAAGGTTTGTAAGATGCTAGCTGCAAGTAAAATCTTCCGAGGTCACCATAGAATAAGAGAGCACACACGTTTTTAATGACTAAGCTGTATTGTCAAATGCATTCCTAAATCTCCTTTCCCTGTAGGGTTGCAGGGAGAGCTCCTCTTGTTGACTGAGTCTGTTCAAAGTTCACAAGGCATTCATTCGGTGGAACAAAAACTCTTTGGGCCATGCTTGCACAGAAACAGTGACAGATGCAGGGTACTTTTGCCCTCGGCTTAACTGATTCAGATACCCTACCCCTTGGGCAATACCCGGCATGCTTTTAATGATCGACACAAAAATTGGTGATGTTTTGGGCCGAGACCCTTCTTCAAACTGAGAGTCGGGGAAAGGGAAACGAGAGATATAGACGGTGAGAGAGCGAGAGAGATAGAACAAATAAATGAAAGATATACAAAAAAGTAACGATGAGAAAGGGAAACAGGCCATTGTTAGGTGTGGGCTAGATGAACACCAGTTGCAGACAATGAGACTCAACAAGTACCTAGTACAAAGATTAGTGGGTGGAAGGGACAGAGAAACAGGGGATGCAAACTTCATCCATTCCTTCTCTCCAGAGATGCTGCCTGCCTCGCTGAGTTGCTCCAGCACTTTGTGTCTACCTTAGAGATGCTGGGTTGTAAACTGATTCATGCAGAGTAACTCCAGTTGATGGAGATCTAGTCCCCCTTGTTTATTTGTAGTAAGCACAGGCCTTTGCTCCTTTTCAGAGAGTGAGTGGTGTAGGAGTTGCCACTGGAGACACTTCCTCCTGAGACTCGTCAAGCCATGTCTCAAAAACACTTGTTTGAGGCTTGTTGCACTGGAATTTTATCTGCTTTTCTTTGGAACTGCATTTAGAATTTTGTTAACACGTGTTCGGCTTTATAGAACAATGCGTAGTTAGTTAGACTGGGACTGAAAGTACAGAGGGAACTAATGGATTTATTTCACAATGTTGCATGCTGTAGTCTCTGAGCATGCCCTGCGGAGCCTTGGCAGTTGGACCTGAAGCTTTAAAATTGAGGTCCACTAATCTGTTTACGTCTCTGAAGTAGATGGGGCAACAAAGTTCAGAAGCAAACTGCCAGCTCTGCCCCCCCGATGAAGTTAACACATAAAGCTGGGGTAACTCAGCAACTCAGGCGGTGCTTGCATAATGATTAGTTTATTGTCACTTGTACCCAGCTTTTTAGTTGCATGCTATCCAGTCAGCAGAAAGACCATTGATTATTGGGTATCGAGGTTATGGGGAGAAGGCAGGAGACTGGGGTTGAGAGAGAAAGATAGATCATTACATGGGCTTGATGGGCCTCATTCTGCTATGATCACATCAACTATACATGATTACAATGGGTCTGAATAGGAGCCAGTGATAGCTCTGCCCCTCCCATGCTACCGACTGAGACACCCCCCCCCCCCCCCCTCCATGCTGCTTGTTGGCTCATGGGGAACATTGCTGCTTTGCTCTTAAAGAGAATGAAACCAGAAATACTGATGTTGGCCGAATGATCGCTGCGATGAGCAAATATCATCAATGTTCCCGAATCATCCAATTCCCCAGTTGCTGTTGCTCTGTTGCTGTTCTAGCTGTGCAGGGATGGGTCAGGACTCGAGGAGTATACACAATTTGCCTCTTGGAGGCTGTGGGGCTGTGTAGATCCAAGTGGGGTTTTTTTGTTTGAGTGTAGTCTGCTTAGTCAACAAGATTGCTGGCCCTATCTGCTCACGTGACCTCCAGCATGTTCTAGAGTGTAATATGTTATTTGATATATTTTCCTAAAAGTGTCTCATTAAATCCCTGTTCACAGCCTAAGTGCAATTCAAACTGACTCTAGCCTAACCTAGCTGTTGCGTCTTCCGTCAAGGCGGTCGGTGACCACTGAGTGTTCATTGTGCTGTGAGCGCAGAGAGTGAGTGGTGTCAACCAGACTAACTGTTCAGGAATCAGACTCAGCTCACATTAACGTTTCCTCCTCTCGATGCCTCCAATCAATTGCTAAAGCCACGGGAACACACTTGGGGGGAAAGGTGTCTCTGAATGGATTGGGAAAATGCAGCAGAGGTGCTTTTTTAAAATTTAAAAGGTGACATAGACTTAAGGTGATTATTCACCAAGTGAGGTGAATATGATTGGTGATGATTCCCCTGCACAGGTCTCCGTCTCCTGAACCCATCTATAACAGCGAGGGCAAGAGGCTGAATACCCGCGAGTTCCGAACCCGGAAGAAGCTGGAAGAGGAGAGACACAATCTTATTCAGGAGATGATTGCCCTGAATCCAGATTTCAAGCCCCCAGCGGATTACAAGTATGTAAAAGCGTTTTAATACATTGGAAGATAGACAAAAACGCTGGAGTAACTCATCGGGACAGGCAACATCTCCGGAGAGATGGAATGGGTGACGTTTTGGATCGAGGCCCTTCTTCAGACCCGAAACATCTCGCCCCGTAACGCCACCCATTCCTTCTCTCCAGAGATGCTGCCTGTCCCGCTGAGTTACTCCAGCATTTTGTGTCTACCTTAGATTTAAACCAGTGTCTGCAGCTCTTTCCTACATGTTTTAATACGTTGGCCCATCCTCCCACTGTGTCGCGTATGGGGGAGGGGGTATACAAGGTTATAAAATGACGAGGCCTGAGACGGCAATGACAAGAAGGAAAGTTTGTTATGGTATTAAAATGTTCTTCCAAAAGCAACACAGCGACAGGGGAATTGAGGGGAAAAACAGGTGAAGCCACAAGGGGCCACCAGTGAGGAAGGGTGGTGCGTGCTCTGCCGACTGGTTCTGAGCCAACACACAGCCAGTTAAAATGCCAGCCGGTTTATTGGCGAGCAGGTGTGCTTGACAAGCAACTGAGGAGAGAAGGAACAGGAGGTAGACATACATGCCGGAGAAACTCAGCGGGTGAGGCAGCATCTATGGAGAGAAGGAAATAGGCGACGTTTCGGGTCGAGACCCCTTCTTCATCTATGGAGAGAAGGAATTGCCGACGTCGCCAATTTCTTCTCTCCATAGATGCTGCCTCACCCGCTGAGTTTCTCCAGCATTTTTGTCTACCTTTGATTTTCCAGCGTCTGCAGTTCCTTCTTAAAGCCCTGTCCCACGGTACGAGTTCATTCCAAGAGCTCTCCTGAGTTTAAAAATAAATCTAAACTCGTAAGCACGGAGAATGAACGTAGCGGGTACGTCGGAGCTCGGGGACGTCTCTTAGCGGCTCGTAACGCTAACGGCAGGTACTCGGGGAGACTTGCTAACGGCAGGTAAGCTCGGGAAGACTCGTGAAAAATGTCCACGAGAGCCCTGAGTACTGACGAGTGGCCATTACCGTAAATCTCCGAGTTCGAATCAGGACAAACTCGGGGAGAACTCTTGGAATGAACTTGTACCGTGGGACAGGGCTATTAAACAAAGAAGGAACAGAGCTCCTCACCCAACCCTTAATGGTTTGCAAACTGCACGGGCTTGTACATCCTCCATCTTAACTTGTTGAAGCAACCAGAAACACACGTAGCAGAATTCAGCAAGGTATCTATTCTTAGACGGAAGGTCCTGTGTAACCCTCTAGCCTGGCGGCTGAGTTTCAGCACCTCATTGTTGGGCTGCAGGTAGAAGGAGCACCAGAGTGGCAGTAGTTAGTATTCTGTAAACCTTGCCGCCATTTAGTTTAGAGATACAGTGCGGAAACAAACCCTTCTGCCCACAGAGTGCACCCGCCAGCGATCCCCACACATTAATACTACATTTTACATTTACACCGAGCCAATTAACCTACAAACCCGCACGTCTTTGGAGTACGGGAGGAAACCCATGCATGTCACGGAGAGAACGTGCAAACTCCGGCCAGACAGCACCCGTAGTCAGGGTGGAAGCCGGGTCTCTGGCGTTGTGAGGCAGCAGCTCGCCACGCTGGGTACTGGGTTTTAATGTTGATTCCGTGTTGTTTTCCCAGGCCACCAGCCACGCGCGTAAGTGACAAGGTGATGATCCCACAGGACGAGTACCCAGAGATCAACTTTGTTGGACTACTGATTGGACCCAGGTAAAAAAAATGCTGTTCCTTCAGCCTCGTGTGTGATGGAACGGACCCTATTCTCCTTCCCTATTGGGCGGTGTTGTGGGTTTGTTCCTTCCTGCGTTAGCCATATACACCGTGCAACAGAGCAAAGACAACATTCATGATCACACAAGCTCCACACAAGCAGCACCACGGTCAGGATTGGACCCCAGTCTCTGCCACTGAGAGGCAGCAGCTTTACAAGCTGCACCACTGTGCTTCTTGGCTTGGGTGAAAAGCCCTAGTGATTAGAGATACAGCATGAAAACAGGCCCTTCGGCCCACTGATTGGACCCCAGTCTCTAGCACTGAGGCAGCAGTTTTAACCGCTGTGCCATTGTGCCCACCCTAGTGCTGAGTCCTTAATCGCCCGCCATGCTGTTGCCATTGGTTTTCCTCGTTGAGGATAAGAAATATTACTAATGTGTTGTGATGTGGCATGCCACCAGCTTGTGTCCAGGTGGGTTTGTGAACTCTCTCTCTCTTTCTCAGGGGCAACACTCTGAAGAACATTGAGAAGGAGTGCAATGCCAAGATCATGATCCGAGGAAAAGGTTCAGTGAAGGAAGGGAAGGTGGGGCGGAAAGACGGGCAGATGCTGCCGGGAGAAGATGAGCCGCTGCATGCATTGGTCACCGCCAACACCATGGAGAATGTGAAGAAGGCTGTGGAACAGGTAAAGCAGCTCCACTCCCGCCCGCCTGGTTACTGGCAGAGAGAGCCCTGGATTCATTCCTGGGACATTATCCCTCGTGTACGATGACCTGTGTAGTTTAATGATGACCCGCTGGCCAACTCTGATCATGTACTTGATCTCGTCAATTCTTCCCTTCCCTCCCGCACCACCCCCTCCCCGGGCACTTTCCGTTGCAACCGCAAGAAATGCAACACCTGTCCCTTCACCTCCCCCCTCGACTCCATCCAAGGTCCCAAGCAGTCGTTCCAGGTGCGACAAAGGTTCACCTGTATCTCCTCCAACCTCATCTACTGCATCCGCTGCTCTAGATGTCAGCTGATTTACATCGGTGAGACCAAGCGTAGGTTGGGCGATCGTTTCGCCGAACACCTCCGCTCAGTCCGCAATAACCTACCTGACCTCCCGGTGGCTCAGCACTTCAACTCCCCCTCCCATTCCCAGTCCGACCTCTGTCCTGGGTCTCCTCCATTGCCAGAGTGAGCAACAGCGGAAATTGGAGGAACAGCACCTCGTATTCCGTCTGGGGACCTTGCGTCCTTATGGCATTAACATAGAATTCTCCCAATTTGGCTAGCCCTTGCTGTCTCCTCCCCTTCCTTAACCCTCTAGCTGTCTCCTCCCATCCGCCCGCCCTCGGGCTCCTCCTCCTCCTCCCCTTTTCCTTCTTTCTTTCCCCCACCCCCCCATCAGTCTGAAGAAGGGTTTCGGCCCGAAACGTCGCCTATTTCCTTCGCTCCATAGATGCTGCTGCACCCGCTGAGTTTCCCCAGCAATTTTGTGTACCTCTGATCATGTACTTGATTGGTTTAAGAAAGAACTGCAGATGCTGGAAAAATCGAAATGCTGGAGAAACTCAGCGGGTGAGGCAGCATCTATGGAGAGATGGAATTGGTGACGTTTCGGGTCGAGACCCTTCCAATTCCTTCTCTCCATAGATGAAGAAGGGTCTCGACCAGAAACGTCACCTATTCCTTCACTCCATGGATGCTGCGTCACCCGCCGAGTTTCTCCAGCATTTTTGTCTACCATGTACTAGCAATGTTACAAAATTTTGAGATTTAAAAAATCAAGTCTGTAATTTATCCCATCAGATAAAGCATAAAAAGAAGTTTAATTTGACACCTAATTCACTTTCATATCTCAATTATTTAAAAAGTTATGGCCATTTTCATACTCGGAAATTAGCATCTTGTTCCCTATTGATTTCCTATGGACATAACAAAAAAGCTGTGATCGTGGACAGTCAAAAGCCCATAACTTTCTTAAAAATTAAAAGAACTGAATGAAATTTTCAGTTATCATAGATTGAAGCATTCTGAAACAAATATAAAATAATCTTACTTGGATGACCTGAAATTAAAGCATATAATTAGTTAGTTACCCAAGTGTAGCTAATTTCAAACTTCAATTACTAGATCTAAACATCTATCCATTTCTTAATAAATGATTAACATTTTTAAATAGCCTAAGTGTCCAAATAATATTCATAAATAATTCACAATAAAACATGATTTTTAAATCTCATTTACATTAATTTATAGACCAAATGGAAGGAATTTAGTGTTCAATTGCTGTAAATTAAAGTCCATTTTAAATCAGCTTTCTAGTGGGATCCTGTGAACGCGCTGGTTTAGAACGTTCACATTGCGCTTAATTTGTGCCCTCAAATGCCCAGAAAAATACTGCGGGATATAATGGGCCCAAAATGAGCTACTCGCAATATTAAACATTGTATAAAGGGATCTTAAGAAGCCCTTTTTAATGTAAAAATAAGCAGCATACTTTCTGTTATTTGCTCTATGAGACCCTGACAGCTGCCGGTGGTCGCGGGTTTAGAGATTGATTTTTAAACTACTATAACTATTATACGAGGCCTTTAAAACTAATAATAGCTTTTGCGACGGGGTCTTCCAGCGATTTTTCGTTAATAATTAACTAGGCTGAACATCTTCGATTTGAACAGCCTGGAGAAAATCGTGTTTTAAACCCGCCCCCTCTAAACGGCGCCAAAATCGCGCACACCCGCAACGGCAGATTTTCAGCGACGCTTCAGGTAGGCTTTGCAACATACCTACATGTACATGATAGGAATCGGCAGTACTGGCTCTGTACACGTGGGGTGTGTACATTTTGCCCAGACGTTCCAAGCCTGCTGGTTAATGGTTGTGAGTGCCTGCTCCAAACACACCCATCAAGTGGAGACATTTAACGGGGTCTACGCACGCAACGTTGACATTTGGTGAAGCAGATGAAGAAAGTTCAGTTGCATTGAAATTGTACTAGTTGTCTTAAGTGCTGTAATTCATTGGGGAGTTGTTCTTGCGTGTGGCGTGCACAGCCTAAAGTTGTAGGACAACTTGTTCTATTTGATTGTGCACGCCAGGTTGATTGCATTCAACCGCGTGAAGGTTGCAATCTCCCACCCCAAGTTCTAGGAGCAGGATTAGGCCAATCGGCCCATCATGTCTACTCCGCCATTCAATCATGGCCTATCTCTCCCTCAACCCCATTCTCCTGCCTTTTCCCCCCATAATCCTTGACATGCGTACTGATGATCAAGAATCTGTTGATCTCTGTCTGTCAAATCTGTCTCCTCACCAAATAAATATTGGTGGATGGTTCTCTCTCATTCGTGTATGTGTTGTTGGTATTCAGACTGTCAGTCCCCTTCCATTCTATGTTCCTAAATGATGAAACATAAACAAAATGCTGGTGGTGCTTTGTTGAAGAAAGTGAATCGTCTGGAGCAGAGGCCTTTCACAAAAACACAACCCAAAATCCACGTCCTAGTTGGGCTCCATGAATTTATCCGTGCAGAGAAATCAAGCTGAGTCCCTTGATCTTGATGTTTCTGCTCCCCTCCCCTGGCCTGTGCCTCAGCCCTGGGCATGTGATTGTGTGCGTGCGTGGGTGGGTGGGTGGGTGGATGGATGCCGCTCTGACCGCAGGCGCTGCTTGTTGTGCAGATCCGAGGTATCCTGAAGCAAGGGATCGAAACTCCCGAGGACCAGAATGACCTGCGGAAGATGCAGCTGAGGGAACTGGCTCGCCTCAATGGCACTCTACGGGAGGATGACAACAGGTACACAGCATACTCCAACCTTCCATTCCTTCCCTCCACAGATGCTGCTGCTGCCTGTCCCACTGAGTTACCACAGCACTTTGTGTCTAACTTTGGTTTAATCGGCAGTCCCCTTCTACACCTTTGAGTCCCTGCTGACCAATGATCACCCGTTGACACTAGTTCCGTTGTCCCACACTAGTGGCAATGACCAGGGCCAATTAACCCACAGAGCCAACCATCCTTGGGATGTGGGAGGAACCCTGGGAGAACGTTCCCAATCGGGAAACATTTCTAATGTCAAACACCACCAAGATCCAGCACAGGAGGAAACAACGCCACCTCCACACTGCTGTTTACAGAAACTGCACGGAGACGTGCCCTTTGGCCCACTCAGTCCATACTAGCCATCCATTATGCTTACACACTTTCTCATCTGCTCCCTACCCACAAATTAATCGACAAACCCACAAGTCTTTGGGACGTGGGAGGAAACCGGAGCGCCCGGAGGTGACCCACGTGATGGCAGGGCGAACGTGCAAACTCCACACAGACAGCACCCGGGGGGGGGGGGGAGAGACAATGCCTGATGAGTGGTAGGTGGGGGAGGGGTTGAAGTTTAGTACATTGTCGTGTGTACTGAGGTACAGTGAAAAGCGTTTTGCTATCCAGTCATAGAAGACGACATGATTACAATGAAGCTATCCACAGTACAGATAAAGGATGTGACATTTAGTGTAAAATAACATGGGATTAAAGATATTTAAGATGTTTAAGAAGGAACTGCAGATGCTGGAAAATCGAAGGCAGACAAAAATGCTGGAGAAACTCAGTGGGTGAGGCAGCATCTTTGGAGCGAAGGAAATAGGGTCTCGACTCGAAATGTTGCCTGTTTCCTTCGCTCCAATGATGCTGCCTCACCCGCTGAGTTTCTCCAGCATTTCTGTGTACCTGGATTAAAGACAGCTCAAAAGTCTCCCATGAGATAGATGGTGGATCAGGACTTGTGTCCAGCTGATGAGAGCGGTTCCGTTGTCTGATTACAACTGTCCCTGAATCTGGAGGTTTACGTGTTCATAATTGTGTGCCTCTTGCCAAAGTGTTGAGTCTAACGTGGGTGGGTTGTGATCTGCGGGGGTGGAGGGTGTTGGGGAAGGCTGGTTAAAGGTTGAGACTGAGAGCGGCTTCCCTTGTGTTGAGCAGGATCCTGCGGCCATGGCAGAGCACGGAGCCCAGGAGCATCACCAACACCACACTGTGTACAAAATGTGGTGGGGCCGGACACATCGCTTCCGACTGCAAGTTCTCCAGGTCAGTGACAGTGACAGTGACACCCATCGTTCCACGCGCAGAAACAGGCCCTTCGCCCCACTGAGTCTGCGCCGACCAGCCATCCCCGCACACTAACACTACCCTACACACACACACACTAGGGACAATTTTACATTCATACAATTAAGCTACAGACCTGTACGTCCTTGGAGTGTGGGAGGAAAGCGGAGATGCGGGAGTAACTGGTGATTCTGTGTGAACTGTCCTGTTGCCATTGTGGATTGGACATCCTGCATGCAGCGAGTTATCTTGTGTCTTCCTCCTGCCCTACAGTGGGGCTTCCTTCAACAGGCCAGGTGACCCACAGTCGGCTCAGGACAAGGCACGCATGGACAAGGAGTACCTGTCGCTGATGGCTGAGCTGGGAGAAGCGCCGGTTCCAACGTCCTCATCGTCCATGGGCCACGGCAGTTCCTCGCAGCCCTCTATCCAACGCAACACCATGCTTAGTAACGCCCAGCAGCAGCTTCCAGTGAGTCCCAGCACCCCTTCACCTTTTGTTCCTTTACCCTGGAGTTTGGTGCACAGGTAACCGTCTGCCTCACCCCGGACCTCGCTCTCTAATCCCAAACACAGCCCTTCCCTCTTACTCCTCCTCCACAGATGCTGCCTGACCCGCTGAGTTACTCCAGCACTTTCTGTCTGCATCTGCAGTTTCTCGTGTCTCCTCGCCTCTTACTGCTGATCCTCTTACTGCTGATCCAAGTGCCCATTTACACCAACCCCACTTGCCATTCTCCCCACATTCCCATCAACCACTCGCTTACACATCGGGTGGGATTTACATCCCACACGTCCTTGAGAAGTGGGAGGGTTAGAGGCTGTCACGGGGCAAGGTGCAAACTCCACACAGACAGTGGCAGAGGTGGGGATTGAACCCAGGGCGCAGGAGCCCAGGCTACGTGCAAACTCCACACAGACAGCACCAGAGGTGGGGATTGAACCCCAGGGCGCTGGAGCCCAGGCTACGCCACCCTGCACCCTCTCTTTAACTCTATTTTCACCAGCATATCTGAAGCCTGGCGGCCGGCTGGGGTCCAGGGCCCACGTAGCAGCTGACACTTGTCGCCCCTCTGCTGTGGGACGTGGGGGTGAGGTGAAGGGTAGCTGGGGGTGAGGTGAAGGGCAGCAGGGTGCTGGGGGTGAGGTGAAGCGAGCGGGTGGCTGGGGGTGAGGTGAAGGGCAGCAGGGTGCTGGGGGTGAGGTGAAGGGCAGCAGGGTGCTGGGGGTGAGGTGAAGGGCAGCAGGGTGCTGGGGGTGAGGTGAAGGGCAGCAGGGTGCTGGGGGTGAGGTGAAGCAGCAGGGCGGGTGGCTGGGGGTGAGGTGAAGCAGCAGGGTGCTGGGGGTGAGGTGAAGCAGCAGGGCGGGTGGCTGGGGGTGAGGTGAAGGGCAGCAGGGTGGCTGGGGGTGAGGTGAAGGGCAGCAGGGTGCTGGGGGTGAGGTGAAGGGCAGCAGGGTGCTGGGGGTGAGGTGAAGCAGCAGGGTGCTGGGGGTGAGGTGAAGGGCAGCAGGGTGGCTGGGGGTGAGGTGAAGGGCAGCAGGGTGCTGGGGGTGAGGTGAAGGGCAGCAGGGTGCTGGGGATGAGGTGAAGGGTGGCATCTCCGGCTGGGCTGCCCTCCCTCTCCCTACCGTCTGACATGGAGCTGGCCGGGGTGATGCCTGTTCATGTGATAGAAGCAGAATTAGGCCATTCGGCCCATCAAGTCTACTCTGCCATTCAATCATGGCCGATCTATCTCTCCCTCCTAACCCCATTCTCCTGCCTTCTCCCCCTGATACCCACACTAATCAAGAATCTATCTACTCTGCCTTAAAAAATATCCACTGACTTGGTCTCCACAGCCGTCTGTGGCAATGAATTCCACAGATTCACCACCCTCTGACTAAAGAAATTCCTCCTCATCTCCTTCCTAAAAGAACACCCTTTAATTGTGAGGCTGTGCCCTCTAGTCCTAGACTCTCCCATTAGTGGAAACGTCCTCTTCACATACACTCTATGCAGGCCTGTAGAGGGAAGGCAGTGGGTCCAGGGCAGAGCTCACCTCTTCTCTTCCCCTTTCACAGAACAGACCTCCGTGGATGAACTCCGGGCCTTCGGACAGCGGCCGGCCCTTCCACGGGATGCACGGCGGTCCGGGTGGTCCGCACCACGGCTTCCCGCCCCCCATGCCCAGCCTGAGTGGACATCCCATCCAGCACAACCCTAACGGGCCCCCGCCGTGGATGCAGCCGCCACCCCCCCCTCTAGGGCAGGGCCACCCCGTGCACCCATCAATGAGTAAGTGTCAACATCAGTGGGTGGGTGGCTGGCTGGGGGCGGGGGGCCAAGGACAACGCTGCTGTAACTTGAATCAAATCGTGCTGTGCAACTCGGTCAATAAACACAAACCTATCACGTCGCTGGCAAAACTGACACAGACAGACATCTGCTTGCTGCTTGTCTCTGCCCTCGCCTCCCTGGCGCTGGCGCGGGCACTGCTGTACCCTCCCTGCTCAATGTGGCCCCAGCAAGGAGTGCCCAGGCCGTGGGAGAGGCAATGGGCAAGCAGAGGCTGGGTGACACTGGGAGAGTGGAGGAGTGGTGCCGTGAGGCTGCAACCCCCAGGCATGGGGGAGGAGTGTGAGTGAGAGCGTGCGTGTATGTACGCGTGTGTGTGTAGCGTGTGTACGTACGTGTGCGCGGGCTGGCTGGCGGGTGGGTGGGTGGCATCGCGGATCTTGACACCAAGCGTGTATTGCGTACGTTTCTGGCATGCAGCGGGCAAGCGCGCATGTGGCAACGCGAGGTGGCACTGTTGCACTTGAGAAGGGCATTAACCAGACGTGTGAGCTCTGTCTGTCGCCTTCAGGCTGGGCTGAAGGGACGAGGGCAGAGATGCCAGGAGGGGGTTTGATAACGATCACTGGTGGAGCTGTTTCCACTAGCGGTTGAAAGCGACTGTAGGAGCTGGCATTGTAAACGGGACTCGAGCATCTTCACCCCTGGAGGGGAGGAAAATGTAAGCAAGGGTTGGTCTCATGCCTGCTGCTGCTCTCAGATCCATGTCCACCACCCCACCCGGACTCAACATCTCCTGACCAAAGCCCCCGCGGCAACAGGCTTTTTGGGGGGGGTGTGGGGGTGATGTGCGAGAGATGGTGGGGGGTGGGGGGGTGGGGGGGGGGAGAGGCTGGGGTCCTGCCAACAGCTTCTCGGCAGTGCCTCCTTCACCTGTGGAGGTGAGCGCTGAGCCCCTGTATCTCTGCACCTTGTGACACCACAGACACGTAACCAGGTTGAGCTACTGTTACCTCCACTCCCCTTGTTGGCACCAAGCACAACTGGCGAGTAGCTGGTGGCCCACCGCCCGCCCCCCCACCTTATATCAGGGTGATCTCTGTGCCGAGACCCAGTGTCTGGTGCACAGGCGACTGACTCCTGGTCGCATGTGTTGGGAAAGGTTTCTGCCTCCACCTCATCACGACCTCCTTTGTGTTTCTGTGACAGACATGATGCCCCATCCGATGGGGATGATGCCTCCACCACCCCCACCGCCAGCCAGCCAGCCTCCACCCCCGCCCACTGGCCCCATCCCCCCCTGGCAGCAGCAGCAGCAGCCTCCGCCACCACCTCCCACCGGCACCATGGCCTCCAGCGCACCCTTACCCTGGCAACAGAGTGAGTAAGGATGCATTTCTACACTTGTTTGTTGTTTTGGAAAGCTTGTTGATGGGCGACAGACCCCCCCCTCCCTAGTTGATCCAAAGAATCCTTCACTCAAACCTTGCTCTTTGTGTCTGTCCCTGCATGTTTGTGACAGTCTCTGTATGTGTGTGTGTGTGGCTGACTCTTTCTCTTCCCCCCCTCTACATGTTCTAACTGTGTCACTATCTGTGTGTGTCTCTCTCTTCCCCCTGCTTGCTCTATTTGTCTCTTGCTCCTCCTCGCTTGTTCTATTTGTGTGTCACTGTCTCTGTGTGTGTTTCCGTGTCTCTTCCCCCCCCTCCCCTTACTCTGTCCACGTGTGTGTCTCCCTCTCCTGCCCTGCTTGCTCTGTCTGTCTCTCTGTCTCTGCTTGCCATCCCTGCCCCCTCCCCATGCTGACCAGCCCCCCCCCCCCCCTCCTGTCCTCGTCACGGGGCTGGCAGGGTGCTGCCCGCCCGCACACTGTGCCCCTGGAGCGGCAGTGGCCAGTGCAGGCCTGCAGCCACTGGGCCCTGCCTGTGCCAGGCCTGCCTGCCTGCCTGCCCAGTTTGTGCGTAGCACTCACTTGCCAAGTGACTGCCTCTGTGCCTCTCTTGCTTCTCTTGCAGATACCAGCAGCACGACGACCACCGCGGCGAGCGTCCCTCCGTGGCAGCAGCAGCAGCAGCAGCCGCCGGCTCAGCCCACGCCGGCCTCCAGCGCGGCCCCTCCACCGATGCCTGCCACCCCTTCTATGGTTCCCCTGCCCCCTGGGATCCAGCCTCCCCTCCCTCCCGGAGCTCCCCCTCCTCCTCCCCCTCCCCCACCCGGCACGGCCGGCATGATGTACGCTCCCCCGCCCCCTCCCCCCATCGACCCCGGCAACTTTGTGATGATGGGGGTCGGCGTGCCGGCAATGCCCCCCTTTGGAATGCCCCCCGCTCCGCCCCCTCCCCCTCCACAGACCTAATGGACCCCCACCCAGACTGCCCATTCCCTCCAAACATGTACAGATAAGGACGTTGACTAAAGCAAGCTGGGATACCGACCGGGCGGGACTGACAAACTTCCCAACACACTCTTGTTTTGGATTTTTTTTTTTTTTTTCTGAAGATTTTAGAATAAAAACAAAATGTAGGCAGAACTGTAAATGATAGTGAGCGGCCTCTGTCTCGGGGGGACAGAGGGGCCGTCGTTGTACCCAGCTAGTGGCAGTACAAGGAGCTGTTGCTTGTTGGTTGTTGAGAGGGAGGGGGGGTGGGGGGCAGGACTGGGTGCGTGCGGACGCAGTATTATTGGTGACCGGCGCCACTAAGCCGTTTCCTCTGGTAAAACGTAGCGCCTGTCTGAGCCGCCGCCCGCCCGCGTTTGTCTGTCTGTCTGTGTGAGTGAGTGTGGGCTCGCCAGCCCATTATGGATGTCTGTCGGTAAAGGGAGCAAATTGCTACCCTGCTCCCTGTTTGCAGAGCGTGTATGTATGTGTGCATTTGTGAGAGAGAGAGTGTGTGTCAGTGCCTGGGCATTCCTGAATGTCGCTGGCCATTATTAGTGCCATGGTGTCACTGGGCTCCCTTCTGTGTCAGCTTTGCTGCGACTGATGGCAGTGTTGGCATCCACCAGAGCACGGCTCGACTCTGGTAGAACCAACGCCTGCCGCGTACCGTGCAGCCATCCGTCTGTCCATCCGCATTGATTTAGGGTGGGTGGGTGAGGAATTGTGGAGGGGGGGAAGGGGGGGGGAATAACTAGTGATCCAGAGTTCGTGTAGGATTTGAACTGCAGATGCCGGTTTACACCAAAGATAGACATGAAACGCTGGAGTGTCTCAGCAGGACAGGCAGCATCGCTGGAGAGAAGGAATGGGTGTGACGTTTCGGGTCGAGACCCTTCTTCTCGACCCAAAACGTTGCATCCCATTCCTTCTCTCCAGAGATGCTGCCTGTCCTGCTGAGTTACCCCAGCGTTTTTGTGTCTATCCTGAGTGCCGTTCTCAAGGCAGCAGAATCGTTCGTGGTTCTCTGCCCGTTCAGGAATTAGTTTTCAAAATGGCTTCCCCTCCCTCACGCCGTTTCCAAAATGTCTGCCCTGTGGGTGACTTGTGTCGGGGGCAGTCGGCGTGTTTCGGTGCGAGATGTTGCAGGTCGTTCTGGCGATTGAAAGTTGCACAGCGCTCGGGGGGGTTTCCATTTGTTTGTTGTTTCACCAACCAATGATATTTCCTGGTGTTCCTCATTTTCTCTCCTTCCTCAACCCGACCCGTGGCTTGACCTGATTTTCGGTGCTACAAGCAAGAGACATACGAATGGGAGGAAGAGGCCTGTGCTTTCCCCAATCCCCAAAGTTCAGAATTTGCAAGCAGCCCCCGGTTGCGAGAAGGTGGATGGGGTCTCTTGCTCACTGCCAGATCCTGAACCAGAGAGTGCGTGGACCCCTGGTACCGCAGGCCTTCCCTCGACTGCCCCCTGCTCTGCTCTATTCCAGGTCCCCAGGCCAGCGTCCCTGCCAGACCTGGGGCATGGGCTTGTCCCTCTAATATCCCTCTCCCCTCCCTCCCTCCCTCCCTCCTCTGGGGCTTTGCTCTGTTAAAGTTCTTCGGGGGTGGTGTGTAAACTCTTTATTTTAGCTCGACCACGCAAGCCCCGAGCATTTCCAGTTTAGTTTCCATGCTCTCTGTGTCAATGTGAAGCATTTAAACAGAGGAAGATTCACATAAATAAAACTCCTGTCTTTTCTTACAGTTTGTCATTTATTTTTGCCCTTCGTGGCGTGCATGCGTGTCTGTGTGTGTGTTGTGTCTACGTGTGTGTGTTGTGTCTACGTGTGTGTGTTGTGTCTACGTGCGTGTGTTGTGTCTACGTGCGTGTGGTGTGTCTACGTGCGTGTCTATATATATATAATGTCTTGCACTGGTACTGCAGAATTGGCTCGAGTTGCCTTCACACAGTTGCAGTTAGTTCAGTTGAGTTTATTGTCCCGTGTACCGAGGTACAGTGAAAAGCTGTTGCGTGCTAACCAGTCAGCGGAAAGACAACATATGATTACAATCGAGCCGTCCACAGTGTACAGATACAGGATAATGGGAATAACGTTTAGTGCAAGGTAAGTTCGAGTGTGCCTCAGTACAGCTTTGAGCCTAGTTACTGACATGGACGCAGTCTCTCACACCTCACTTTCACCAATGGCCAGGTGATCTCTGACCAGGACAGTGTGAAGGTGATCATCTTCTCTCTCTATCTCGCCATTGGAAGATGTCTTATCAGTTTATGAACCACATCAGTCTTCACAATGTTCAATGACTGGATATGAATGCCGGCGTTTAATGCCCACCCCTAGTCACCCCTGGGCTGAAGAGGCCGTTGATTATCCAGAAGATAGACACAAAAAACTGGAGTAACTCAACTGGGACAGGCAGCATCTCAGGAAGAAAGGAATAGGTGACCATTCAGGTCGAGGCCCTTCTTCGGACTGAGTCGGGGGAAAGGAAAACAACAGATATAAACGGTGAGAAAGAGGTGAACAAATGAATGGAAAGGTAGGCAAAAATAACGTGATGCTGATGAAAGGGGGGGTGGGGGGCAGACTAGGTGGTAACGGGTGATGCAGGTGGAAGTGGTACAACCACCAGGATGGGGGATGCAACGGTCACCAAGTTAGAGACGTCAATGTTGGGTGACCTGCCATCCCTGACACGTCTTTACGGGAATCGACCATGTCCCTAACGCGGACTGTGACACCAGATCAATGTCCCATCTGCACGTTCCCAATGCTTGGCCAAATGCAGATTAACCTTCCACACAAAATAGGAGCAGGTGTTGACCAACCTGCCCTACCCTGCCATTGATATGATCAGTTTAGAGATACAGCACGGAAACGGGCCCTTCGGCCCACCGAGTCTGTGTTGACCAGCGATCCCCGCGCACTGACATTGTCCTACTCACCAGGGACATTTTACAATCATACCAACCCCCAATTAACTTACAAACCTGTACTCGGGTCACAGGGAGAACGTACAAACTCCATAAAGGCAGCGCATGTAGTCAGGATGGAACCCGGGTCTCTGGCGCTACACAGATGGCTATCTAGGCCCAGCTTCCTATAACCCCGATTCCTTGCTGTTTCATTGATCTATCTCCAATTTAAATACCTCAGGCAGTGGAGCCCAAAGATTACAGAAAACATTCCCTGGACCTTGGTTTCAAATGACCATTTTCTTGTTCTTGACTCCCACGATCTTGTATGTTTGAATTAGGGTTGGTCCATTCTAAACTCCAAGGAATCCTGTCTAGGAATTAGCCTGGTGAATCTCCGTTGAACTTTGGAGCAGAATTAGGTCATTCAGCCCATCGTTTGTCCCACCATTTGA
>NW_022630143.1:37995-80088 GCF_010909765.2 Amblyraja radiata | reverse complement strand
AAGTCACTTTTATTTCTATAGCACATTAAAAAAAACAACTCTCGTTGGCCAAAGTGCTTTACATTGGTGGAGGTACTAATGTTATACAACAGTGGTTCATAGATTAGATACAAACATCACTACATACATGTAGCCCTCGCTCAGATGACGTCAAGAAAGGCTTGGGAGTAGAGATGAGTTTTATGTCTCGACTGAAAGGAGTCGATGGAGGGGGCTGTTCGTTCTGATGGGAAGGGGGATGCTGTTCCACAGTCTAGGGGCTGCAACCGCAAAGGCGCGGTCGATCGCCCCTGAGCTTATGCCTAGACCGCGGGATGTTCAGTAACCCCGATCTGAGGGACCTGGAGGTGGTGTGGTCGGTAAGCAGACCTTTGATGAAGGTGGAGGCTTTGTAGGATCTTGAAATTTATTCGGAGGTTCTGAGCCGATGCTGCTATTGTTGCCAGCTCGGTGGAGGGAGGGGGGGGGGTTGCGGGGATGTTGAGGGGGGGGTGCCCTGTCTGTGTCAACCTGGAGGGGTTGGGAGGTGGGACGGGCGGGCTGATGTGTGACCATGTGTGACCCATGTGGGACGACAGATGGCACAATGGGCTAAGTGTTCGGCTGGCAACCGGAAGGTAGCCGGTTCGAATCCCGCTTGGAGTGCATACTGTCGTTGTGTCCTTGGGCAAGACACTTCACCCACCTTTGCCTGTGTGTGAATGTGTGTGAATGTGTGTGAGTGATTGGCGGTGGTCGGAGGGGCCGTGGACGCAGATTGGCAGCCACGCTTCCGTCAGTCTGCCCCAGGGCAGCTGTGGCTACAGAAGTAGCTTACCACCACCGAGTGTGACTGAGGAGTGAATGAATAATGCGATGTAAAGCGCCTTGAGTATTAGAAAGGCGCTATATAAATCCCATCCATTATTATTATTATTATTATTGCACGGGCGTGTCTCAGATTCAGATTCAGATTCAACTTTAATTGTCATTGTCAGTGTACAGTACAGAGACAACGAAATGCAGTTAGCATCTCCCTGGAAGAGCGACATAGAATATGATTTCAATAAATAAATTATTTACATGTATACAGTCATAGTGTTTTTCCTGTGGGAGGAGTGTCCGGGGGGGTGGGGGGTGATTGGCAGTCACCGGGGTACTTTGTTGAGTAGAGTGACAGCCGCCGGGAAGAAGCTGTTCCTGGACCTGCTGGTCCGGCAACGGAGAGACCTGTGGCGCCTCCCGGATGGTAGGAGGGTAAACAGTCCATGGTTGGGGTGAGAGCAGTCCTTGGCGATGCTGAGCGCCCTCCGCAGACAACGCTTGCTTTGGACAGACTCAATGGAGGGGAGTGAGGCGTTGGGCAGTTTTCACCACCCTCTGCAGTGATTTCCGGTCGTTGCCATACCATACTGTGATACAGTTGGTCAGGATGCTCTCGATGGTTTTGCAGCGGTAGAAGTTCACTAGGATCTGAGGAGACAGATTCTTGAGTCTCGAGTCTTGAGTTTCGTTCCGCTTCTCTCTCTCTCTCCAGTCAACAAGCGCCTGGACGAATGGGTCACTCCCGAGCGGCTGGACCTGAAGAAAATCCAGTTCCCTAAGAAGGAAGCCAAGACTCCCACCAAGAACGGGCTGCCGGGCTCCAGGCCAAACTCCCCCGAGAGGGAACTGGTAAAGAATCCCCTTGTTCTCTGTTGTACTCGCCCCTTCGCCCACCCTTCCCCACCAGCCGGGTAGACAGAGGTGGGGGGGGGGGGGGGGGGGAAGGAGCGGTCACGAGATGAAGCTTTGACAATAGACAATAGGTGCAGGAGTAGGCCATTCGGCCCTTCGAGCCAGCAAAGCCATGCACTGTGATCACGGCTGATCATCCCCAATCAGTACCCCGTTCCTGCCTTCTCCCCATATCCCCGCTATCTTTAAGAGCCCTATCTAGCTCTCTTTTGAAAGCATCCAGAGAACCGGCCTCCACCGCCCTCTGAGGCAGAGAACTCCACAGACTCACAACTCTCAGTGAGAAATAGTGTTTCCTCGTCTCCGTTCTAGATGGCCGACCCCTTATTCTTAAACTGTGTGTGTGTGTGTGGCCCCTGGTTCTGGACTCCCCCAACATCGGGAACATGTTTCCTGCCTCTAGTGTGTCCAAACCCTTAACACTCCTTGGGCAACGGGTAGATATGGGGTGAGGTTTCCTCCATACCGTCCCATCACCGGTGGTCAGTCACAGTGAAGCATCACAGACAGTTCCCTACACCACAGACTCACAACTCTCAGTGGGGAAAAAGTGTTTCCTCGTCTCCGTTCTAGATGGCTTACCCCTTATTCTTAAACATGTTGGTCGGCGTGGGCAAGTTGGGCTGAAGGGCCTGTTTCCACAAGAGAGAGAGAGAGAGAGAGAGAGAGAGGAGATGAGAGAGATGAGAGAGAGAGAGAGAGAGAGAGGAGAGAGAGAGAGAGAGAGGGTGGCAGGAGGAGGAAGTTGAGTGAGTGTTGACAAACCCCCAGCCCACTTGGGCCGCCATGTGTGCGAAGTTGGGCCAAGTACGCAAGTAACCTGATCTCTCTTCCTCCTCAGAAGAAGACACTCGATCTCTCTCTACACTCCTCGGCAGCAGGGATTGGGAAGACCATTCCAACACCGGTTGGTACAGCGTGTTTCTTCATAATATTCCCACCAGGCCCTGTGCCCTTGGTGATGGTAGTGTAGTAACTACCGATCCATGCGGTCCTCATGTTAACCTGCTGCTTCCCTGACCACTCCCTAGTCCATTTACTGCTGGAGAAACTCAGCGGGTGAGGCAGCATCTATGGAGAGAAGGAATTGGCGACGTTTCGGGTCGAGACCCGGAAGGGTCTCGACCCGAAACGTCGCCAATTCCTTCTCTCCATAGATGAAGAAGGGTCTCGACCCGAAACGTCGCCCATTCCTTCTCTCCATAGATGAAGAAGGGTCTCGACCCGAAACGTCGCCAATTCCTTCGCTCCACAGATGCTGCCTCACCCGCTGAGTTTCTCCAGCATTTTTGTCCACCTTCGATTTTTTTCCAGCATCTGCAATTCCTTCTTAAACATTCAGGGTGACTCTGCATGGTTTAGTTTAGAGACACCGCGCGGAAACAGGCCCTTCGGCCCACCGAGTCCGCGCCCACGCCGACCTGCGATCCCCGCACACGTGGAATTTAGAAGGATGAGAGGGAATCTTGTTGAAACATATAAGATTATTAAGGGATCGGACAGACTGGAGGATCTGTTCCCAACATTTTTCGGCCCGTTTAACCCAGCCCGCTTTAATAGCCCATAACAATGTTATTTAACTTATTCAGGAAAGGGGCACTGATTGTGGATGATCAGCCATGATCACATTGAATGGCGGTGCTGGCTCGAAGGGCCGAATGGCCTCTACTCCTGCACCTATTGTCTATAACTAATGATGAACAGATATCGGTATACCAGAACCAAACACATGCAGTCCATGAGAAAAATATATGTACAAATCCAGATTCAACACATTTACCCCAGGTTGAGAACCCTCGCGCTAGAGGCAGGAAACATGTTCCCGATGTTGGGGGAGTCCAGGACCAGGGGCCACAGTTTAAGAATTAAGTACAAGATACTGAGTTGGATGATCAGCCATGATCATATTGAATGGCGGTGCAGGCTCGAAGGGCCGAATGGCCTACTCGTGCACCTATTGTCTATGTTTCTATGTTTCTAATTAGGGGTCGACCATTTAGAACGGAGATGAGGAAAAACCTTTTCACACAGAGAGTTGTGAATCTGTGGAATCTTCTGCCTCAGAGGGCGGTGGAGGCCAATTCTCTGGATGCTTTCAAGGGAGAGTTAGATGAAGGGGATGTGGCGAGTCTGTGCGGAGTTTGCACGTTCTCCCCGTGACCTGCGTGGGTTTTCTCCGGGTGCTCCGGTTTCCTCCCACACTGCAAAGACGTGCAGGTTTGTAGGTTATTTGGCTTGGTGTAAATGTAAATTGTCCCTAGTGTGTGTGTGTGTGTGTGTGTAGGGTAGTGTTAATGTGCGGGGATCGCTGGTCGGCGCAGTCTGTTTCCGCGCTGTATCTCTAAACTAATTTAAACTAAACACACAAACCTTGCATCTAGTCTTGTTGCCAATTGTTGTGCAGAAGCCCATCACGCCCAGGGGCGAGAGGCCGTTGGTGACGCAGTCTATCTGCAACGTTCCCAATGTGAGTCTCACACAAAGGCCAGCAAATGCAATGCACTTCTCTTGGAGAACCAATGTTTAAGAAAGAACTGCAGATGCTGGAAAAATCGAAGGTAGACAAGAAGGGTCTCGACCCGAAACGTCGCCTATTCCTTCGCTCCATAGATGCTGCCTCACCCGCTGAGTTTCTCCAGCATTTTTGTCTTATCTTAGAGAACCAAGTTCTCTTCGTTGAACAATGGAAGAACCGATCAGGGGAACGTTCCTTTTTGTTCCTGACTGTGACTTCAGTTTAGCGATACAGCCTGTAAGCAGGCCCTTCGGCCCGCCGAGCCCGTGCCATCCAGCGATCCCCGCACACTAACACTATCCTACACACACTGGGGACAATTTTGCATTCGTACCAGGCCAATCAACCTACAAACTTGCGCACCTAACCCTAACCCCACTCAGGTTGTGGAGATTAGGGCAGGATTTCGAAAGCTCCTGTTAGACTGGTCAAGTATCGAGGAGAGGAGGGGGTTCCAGGGTCAACAGGCACAGAAACATGCCCTTCGGCCCAACTCTCTCATGCCGTCCAATATACCCCATTCTAAACCAGTCTCATTCAATAGACGCAGGAGTAGGCCATTCGGCCCTTTGAGCCAGCACCGCCATTCAATGTGATCATGGCTGATCATCCCCAATCAGTACCCCGTTCCTGCCTTCTCCCCATATCCCCTGACTCCGCTATTTTTAACAGCCCTATCTAGCTCTCTCTTGAAAGCATCCAGAGAACCGGCCTCCACCGCCCTCTGAGGCAGAGAATTCCACAGATGAGGGGTGACCTTATAGAGGTGTATAAAATCACGAGAGGAATAGATCGGGTAGATACACAGAGCCTCTTGCCCAGAGTCGGGGAATCGGGGACCAGAGGACATGGGTTTAAGGTGAAGGGGGAAAAGATTTAATAGGAATCTGAGGGGCAACTTTTCCACACAGTATTCCACACAACTTTTCCACACACACTGTATTCTAGCCCTCTCGAAATATTCAATAGTCAATTTTATTTGTCACATACACCAGAAGGTGCAGTGAAATGAATTTGCCAGCAGCGATACACTTCAAAAAGGTGGTGGGTGTATGGAACGAGCTGGTAGTTGAAGGTGGGACTAGCCCAACGTTTAAGAAATAGTTAGACAGGTACATGGATAGGACAGGTTTGGAGGGATATGGACCAAGCGCAGGCAGGTGGGACTAGTGTAGCTGGGACATGTTGCCCGGTTTGGGCTGAGGGGCCTGTTTCCACGCTGTATCACTCTGTGACTCTGTAGCAGGGACGAGCTGGGCAATCGGTTCCACTACCGGCATTACCTCTTCTGTCTCTTTCTCCCTCCGCGGTGTTGTGGACCAGGGCTTGCCCTACTTAGCAGCAAGTGCTAGTTTGCAAAGGGTCCCAGTCGCCAAGCTACCTGACAGGACCAACAGCATCGAAAACGTCACCAAAAACTTGTTATCCGTGAGTTTCATTTATATTGTTTGACCTGTTGGTTTGAGTGCTTTTCTAAAAAAAAAAAGTGGTATTATTAAAGAATAAGGCTCCCCCCCCCCCCCCTCATCCTTCTAAACTCCAGCGAGTACAGGCCCAGTTCTCGTAAACATAGAAACATAGAAATTAGGTGCAGGAGTAGACCATTCGGCCCTTCGAGCCTGCACCGCCATTCAATATGATCATGGCTGATCATCCAACTCAGTATCCCGTACCTGCCTTCTCTCCATACCCCTGATCCCCTTAGCCACAAGGGCCACATCTAACTCCCCTCTTAAATATAGCCAATGAACTGTGGCCTCGAACTACCCTCTGTGGCAGGAGAGTTCCAGAGATTCACCACTCTCTGTGTGAAAAAAGTTCTTCTCATCTCGGTTTTAAAGGATTTCCCCCTTATCCTTAAGCTGTGACCCCTTGTCCTGGACTTCCCCAACATCGGGAGCAATCTTCCTGCATCTAGCCTGTCCAACCCCTTAAGAATTTTGTAAGTTTCTATAAGATCCCCCCTCAATCTCCTAAATTCTAGAGAGTATAAACCAAGTCTATCCAGTCTTTCTTCATAAGACAGTCCTGACATCTCAGGAATCAGTCTGGTGAACCTTCTCTGCACTCCCTCTAGGGCAATAATGTCCTTCCTCCTCTGGACCCTCTCCAGAGCCGGCACATCCTTCCTCAGATATGGTGCGCAATACCAAAGATCCAATATAGACCACTCCTGCTAAATGCAATGGGCTGATGTGTAGTACGCAACGGAGCGTAACGTGGGCCTTTTTTTCATCCATTTCAGTAACCCGACCCGCAGTGTAATCAACGTTGCGGGGGAACAGTTTGTGTTAATAAATTTAAATTCTGAAAATGAGGAGAAGATTTTCACCAAGTAACTTTTATTTTTACGAGGATGTTTCCGTAACCGGCTTCCGTCTCCGCGCTAGTATCCCACGGGATCTTTGGTGCGGAGACGGGAGACGGTTACGGAAATGGGGCCGAAAATTACCCGTGAATCTGCCCGTGACTGTCTTTTTCGTCAAGTGGACTCGCTATAGGATCTTTGCCCAATACTGCTCACAATACTCCAAATGCGGCCTGACCAGCGCCTTATGGAGCCTAAGCATCCTTATTTTCGGTATTCTAGCCCTCTCGAAATAGTCAATAGTCAATTTTATTCGTCACATGCACCAGAAGGTGCAGTGAAATGAATTTGCCAGCAGCGATGCACTTCAAAAAAGAACACACAATACACAATAACATTTAACGCAAACATCCACCAAAGCATTCTTCACTGTGGTGGACGGCACAAAGCTCAGCCAGTCCTCCTCCTTGTTCACCCGTGGTCGGGGCCATAGAGTTTGCCTTCCTTACTGCCGATTCGACTTGTAGATTTGGGGAATCCTGCACCAGCGCTTTCCCAAGTCCCATTGCACCTCCGATTCCTGGATTCTCTCCCCATTTAGAAAATAGTCTACGCCTTTATTCCTGCTACCAAAATGCAAGACTCCACACTTAGCTACACTAGTCTCTAGTATGCCACTACAATGCCCTCTAGTCTTTGAGTTTTTCTCTTTTGGAAAAAAGTCTGACTGTCTCCCCTCTCTGTGCCCCTCATCATTTAATTGCCTGGTTCCCAAGGAGACTGGAATACTCTAACTAATCCCATCCCCGCGTTGTTCAGTCGACCTAAATAAATAGACAATAGACAATAGGTGCAGGAGTAGCCCATTCGGCCCTTCAAGCCATTCAATGTGACCCCGTTCCTGCCTTCTCCCCATATCCCCTGACTCCGCTATCTTTAAGAGCCCTATCTAGCTCTCTCTCTCTCTTGAAAGCATCCAGAGAACCTGCCTTCACTGCCATCTGAGGCAGGGAATTCCACAGACTCACCACTCTCTGTGAGAAAAAGTGTTTCCTCGTCTCCGTTCTATATGGCTTACTCATTATTCTTAAACTGTGTGTGTGTGTGGCCCCTGGTTCTGGACTCCCCCAACGTCGAGAACATGTTTCCTGCCTCTAGCGTGTCCAAACCCTTAACAATCTTATATGTTTCAATGAGGTCCCCTCTCATTCTTCTAAACTCCACAGAGTGTACAAGCCCAGCCGCTCCATTCTCTCAGCATATGACAGTCCCGCCATCCCGGGAATTAACCTTGTAAACCTACGCTGGGCTCCCTCAATAGCAAGAATGTCCTTCCTCAAATTAGTGGATTGACACAAAAATATACATAAATTTAATAATGCTACGTACTACACAGATATATATATATATCTTTTTTAATTTTTTTAATTTATTTTTTAATTTTTTATTAGAAGTACAATAAGTTCCAGTAATACACACCACATATATCTTATTACATTTGTTGTACCCCTTCATCTTTTGAGCGTTAAGAAAGATAGAAATAAAAGAGGTAAGGAAAGTGAGAAAGAGTTGTGATGGTGTTGGGAAAAGAGAGCCCATTAGAAAGAGAGTTAGAGAAGAAAGTTTAGAAAAGAGAGAAAGAAAAAGAAAGAATAGCTCTATTATAAAAAAAACTCCGCAAAAAGGGATATACCAACCATATTTTACACCCGTTACCAGATCCTGGCACCATTTATTTTTTAAATTACTATTGCACCTTATAATAATAATAATAATAATAAACTTTATTTATGGGCGCCTTTCAAGAGTCTCAAGGACACCTTACAAAAATTGAGCATGTAGAGGAAAAACATGTAAGGGGAATGAAATAAATAGTAGAGACATGACTAGTACACAAAGTAAAGACAGAATTCAATACAAAACACAGTATGAGGCAATTAATGCACAGATGAAAAGGGAGGGGGACGTGGGGCTAAGGATAGGCAGAGGTGAAGAGATGGGTCTTGAGGCGGGACTGGAAGATGGTGAGGGACACGGAATTGCGGATCAGTTGGGGGAGGGAGTTCCAGAGCCTGGGAGCTGCCCTGGAGAAGGCTCTGTCCCCAAAACTGCGGAGGTTGGAATTGTGGATGGAGAGGAGACCGGCTGATGTGGATCTGAGGGACCGTGAGGGTCGGTAGGGGGAGAGGAGGTCAGTGAGATATGGGGGGTTATGCTTGTTGTAAGTCCATAAATGCAGACCACGTCTTTTTGGAAGTGGTCTGCTTTTGCCTGCGAGGAGGAGTCTCATATATAATTTAAATGAAATAGCACTAATTATATTTTATTTCTCCCAGCGATTAAATATTGCAATTGGCATTATTAAATGACCACAATTAATTCATATTATCTTTTTTCAGTTTTGTCTGAGCTGGAGTTGTTTGGAGTTCATTCCGCAGTTTAACTCCATGTCATGAGCTCCCATTTAGTTTAGAGATACAGCGCGGAAACTTGCCCTTGGGCCCACCGGGTCCGCGCCGACCAGCGATCCCCCCCCCCCCCCCCCGTACACTAGCACTACCCGACACACACTAGGGACAATTTATTTTACATTTTCCAAGCCGATATACCTACACAATTATACAATTTATTCATTGTCATTTGAAGTGAGGTTCAAACGGAATTTGGTTTCTGCAGCCGTACAACGAGAAAAGAACCATGACACACACAACATAGAAACATAGAAACATAGACAATAGGTGCAGGAGTAGAGGCCATTCGGCCCTTCGAGCCTGCACCGCCATTCAATATGATCATGGCTGATCATCCAACTCAGTATCCCATACCTGCCTTCTCTCCATACCCCCTGATCCCTTTAGCCACAAGGGCCACATCTAACTCCCTCTTAAATATAGCCAATGAACTGTGGCCTCAACTACCTTCTGTGGCAAAGAATTCCAGAGATTCACCACTCTCTGTGTAAAAAATGTTTTCCTCATCTCGGTCCTAAAAGATTTCCCCCTTATCCTTAAACTGTGTGACCCCTTGTTCTGGACTTCCCCAACATCGGGAACAATCTTCCTGCATCTAGCCTGTCCAACCCCTTAAGAATTTTGGGTTCAAAAGGGAACTGCAGATGCTGGAATATCGAAGGTACACAAAATTGCTAATTGGAGGAACAGCACCTCATATTCCGTCTGGGGACCTTGCGTCCGTATGGCATTAACATTGAATTCTCCCAATTTTGCTAGCCCTTGCTGTCTCCTCCCCTTCCTTAACCCTCTAGCTGTCTCCTCCCACCCTCCCATCCGCCCGCCCTCGGGCTCCTCCTCCTCCTCCCCTTTTCCTTCTTTCTCCCCCCCCCACCCCCCATCAGTCTGAAGAAGGGTTTCGGCCCGAAACGTTGCCTATTTCCTTCGCTCCATAGATGCTGCTGCACCCGCTGAGTTTCCCCAGCAATTTTGTGTACCTCCCTTAAGAATTTGTAAGTTTCTATAAGATCCCCCCTTAATCTTCTGAATTCTAGCAAGTACAAGCCGAGTCTATCCAGTCTTTCTTCATATGGAAGTCCTGACATCCCAGGAATCAGTCTGGTGAACCTTCTCTGTACTCCCTCTACGGCAAGAATGTCTTTCCTCAGATTAGGAGACCAAAACTGTACGCAATACTCCAGGTGTGGTCTCACCAAGACCCTGTACAACTGCAGTAGAACCTCCCTGCTCCTATACTCAAATCCTTTTGCTATGAAGCCAAACCAACACAACAACCAACACAATCTACACAAACATCCATCACAGTGAATCTCCTCCTCACTGTGATGGAAGGCAAAGTCTTGTCTGAAGGGCTTTGGAGTGTGGGAGGATTGTTGCCTTTGAGGGAGTGCAGCGTAGTTTCACCAGGTTAATTCCCGGGATGGCGGGACTGTCGTATGATGAAAGAATGGGTCGACTGGGCTGGTATACTCTGGAATTTCGAAGGATGAGAGGGAATCTTATCGAAACGTATAAAATTATTAAAGGGCCTGTCCCACTTGGCTGTCTTTCGCGCGCCATTTACGCGACCTGCTAGCGTGTGGGTAGCGGGGGCCAAGTGGGACACGCTAGAGGCAGGATACATGTTCCCGATGTTGGGGGAGTCCACAACCAGGGGCCACACATAGTTTAAGACTAGTGGGTAGGCCATTTAGAACTGAGATGAGGAAACTCGATTTGTTACTAACACCTATGAGAGAGAAGCGAGTGTCACCAAACTTCTGAATTCTCTGGGGTGGAAGGAACCCTCTCCAAGACAGACGTGAAGCTCACCGTTTGACCTTAATGTTTTTACAAAATGTTAAATGGTCAGCTCGACATAGATTACAAGACCTACACCAAACCCAAACCAATTAGGAGCAGACGAGGGAATTCGATCCAATTTGTGATCCCAGCTACAAAGACAGATGTGTACAGCAATTCGTTCTTCCCCCGCACAATTAAAGCATGGAATAATCTCCACCCAACTATAGTTACCCAACCAGATGCAACTAAACATTTAAAGTAGCTCTTTCTTCCCAATAACCCTTTCTGGCTTAAGTCCTCCCTTCACCCCCTCCACAGTTTAAATTCCATTTGGAATATTTTGGAGGACCAAGAAACACTTTCATAGGACAGTGTTAGTGTGCGGGGATCGCTGGTCGGCGTGGGCAGGACAGGGCCTGTTTCCGTGCTGTATTTCTAAACTAAAAACTAAACTTACGAGGATGTTGCTCGGACTCGAGGGGCCTGAGCTACAGAGCGATGACCCGCTACAAGACAATACATATTTATTCGTCACATGCGGCAACTAAGGCACAGTGAAATGAATTTGCCACGCAGGGATAGGATTGAGAAAAAGAACACACAATACACTTCTTCTTTCGTTTGGCGTGCACAGCCTAAAGTTGTTGGACAACTTGTACTATTTGATCTTCCGTTTGCGCACGTCGAGTTGATTGCATTAGTCGGACCAGGTGAAGGTTGCAATCTTCCACCCCCGCACGATACACAATAGAATCCAACACGAACACCGTGCCGTGTTCTCCCCGCTCCTAACACGAAGGGGCAATTGACAGAAGGCTTCTTTGGTCTCTTGCAGAAGAGGAAGTTGGAAGCAGTCTCCCTTGCTACGCAGTGCTCTCCAGTAACTCCGGCGGCGGCAGCTCCAGAGATCCCAACGCCCGTCTACGCACAGGTGAGACTCAGCGCATGTACTGGGATTCGGCGGCGGGGGGAGCGATGGAGTGGGAGTGGGGCGGCAGGAACGTCCACATTGACAATGGCAAATTGGCCTTCATAGCGAGAGGAAATGGATGAAAAAAAGGCCCACGTTCCCACTCCGCTATAGGATCTTTGACTGTAACTGTGTCTCGACTGACAGCTAGTGTCTGGAAGCATTAGTAATAAATGGTGAGTATACCCGGACTGGAGTATAGATCCGAGTGGTGTGTGTTAGTGTTGGTGAACATATTGGAAGAGAAGGTCTACAGGAACCTAGACCTGAAAGTAAAAGGTGGACAAAAATGCTGGAGAAACTCAGCAGGTGAGGCAGCATCTATGGAGCGAAGGAATAGGTGACGTTTCGGGTCGAGACCCGGAAGGGTCTCGCCCCGAAACGTCGCCAATTCCTTCTCTCCATAGATGGAAAAGGGTCTCGACCCGAAACGTCACCTATTCCTTCGCTCCATAGATGGAAAAGGGTCTCGACCCGAAACGTCGCCAATTCCTTCTCTCCATAGATGGAAAAGGGTCTCGACCCGAAACGTCACCTATTCCTTCGCTCCATAGATGGAAAAGGGTCTCGACCCGAAACGTCGCCAATTCCTTCTCTCCATAGATGGAAAAGGGTCTCGACCCGAAACGTCACCTCTTCCTTCGCTCCACAGATGCTGCCTCACCCGCTGAGTTTCTCCAGCATTTTTGTCTACCTTCGATTTTTCCAGCATCTGCAGTTCCTTCGTAAACCTTTAGACCTGAACGCAAGCATGCAGGTACAGCAGGCAGTGAAGAAAGCAAATGGCATGTTGCCCTTCATAGCGAGTGGATTTGAGTATAGATGGGACGACAGATGGCACAATGGGCTAAGTGTTCGGCTGGCAACCGGAAGGTAGCCGGTTCGTATCCCGCTTGGAGTGCATACTGTCGTTGTGTCCTTGGGCAAGACACTTCACCCACCTTTGCCTGTGTGTGAATGCGTGTGAGTGATTGGTGGTGGTCGGAGGGGCCGTAGGCGCAGATTGGCAGCCACGCTTCCGTCAGTCTGCCCCAGGGCAGCTGTGGCTACAGAAGTAGCTTACCACCACCGAGTGTGACTGAGGAGTGAATGAATAATGCGGTGTAAAGCGCCTTGAGTATTAGAAAGGCGCTATATAAATCCCATCCATTATTATTATTATAGGAGCAAGGAGGCTCTACTGCAGTTGTACTGGTTGCCAGGGTGAGACCGCACCTGGAGTATTGTGTGCAGTTTTGTTCTCCTAATTACGAGGAAGGCCATTCTTGCTATTGAGGGAGAGCAGCGTAGGTTCACCAGGTTAATTCCCGGGATGTCCGTGCCAACCAGCGATCACCCCCCCGCTCTATACCATCAAATTCGGGACAATTCACAATTTTTACCGAAGCCAATTAACCTACAAACCTGTACGTCTGTGGAGTGCGGGAGGAAACCGGAGCACCCGGAGAAAACCCACGCAGGTCAGGTACAAGGCCCGTAGACACAGCAGGCCCGATGGGCCGAATGGCCCAATTCCGTCCGATGACTGAGGAACCGATGTTTGAGCGCTTTCTGAAGGGCCTGTCGCACTTGTCGATTGCCGACGTCATATCAGTGTCTCCAAAAGATTTTGAACATTTCAAAAACCCAGCAGCGACAAAAACAAATGTCGCGACACTTGGGAAAAAAACACCGCTCGCCAATGCCGCGTCACGGAGCAAATTTTCCCGTGACCTGATACGTCAGTCGATGACGCCGGCGGCAGTCGCCGAAAAAAATTGCCAAGTGTGACAGGCCCTTAAGGGTGGAACTGAAAGGAGGTGGGTGACATTTGACATGAGGGGGGATCTTATAGAAACGTACAAATGTTCCAGATGCAGGAAGTCCAGAACTAGGGGCCACACACAGTTTAAGGATAAGGGGGAAACCTTATCTAACCAGTTCAAACCAGCACCTGCAGTTCCCTCTTACCCAAGCCAATCAGCCTACGGACTAGCACGTCTTTACGGATAGACTCGGCTGGAATTTAGAAGATTGAGGGGGGATCTTATAGAAACTTACAAAATTCTTAAGGGGTTGGACAGGCTAGATGCAGGAAGATTGTTCCCGATGTTGGGGAAGTCCAGAACTAGGGGTCACACAGTTTAAGGATAAGAGGGAAATCTTTTATGACCGAGATGAGAAAAACATTTTTTTCACACACAGAGTGGATGAATCTGTGGAATTCTCTGCCACAGAAGGTAGTTGAGGCCACACAGTTCATTGGACTATATTTAAGAGGGAGTTAGATGTGGCCCTTGTGGCTAAGGGATCAGGGGGTATGGAGAGAAGGCAGGTACAGGATACTGAGTTGGATGATCAGCCATGATCATATTGAATGGCGAATGGTGCAGGCTCGAAGGGCCGAATGGCCTCTACTCCTGCACCTATTGTCTATGTTTCTATGAGGTTGTTCCTTTTTGATCCAGCAGAATGGTTCGGCACGTCGGTCGATGCCACAGGTGGCTGGGCGGAAGAGGAAGGCAAACTGCTTGGGGACCGATGAGGTGAGTTATCAGTTGTACAGGGCCCTCCCTGGTGAGAGACCGCACCTGAAGTATGGTGTGCAATTATGGTCTCCTCATTTGAGGAAGGACATCCTTGCTGTTGAGGGAGTGCAGCGTAGGTTCACCTGGTTAATTCCCATGATGGTGGGACTGACATGCAGTATGGTGAAAGAATGGGTCGACTGGGCTTGTATTCGCTGGAATTTAGATGAGAGGAGATCTTATAGAAACATATAAAATCATTAAGGAATTGGACAGGCTAGATGCAGGAAAAATGCATGATTTTATACATCTCTATAAGATCACCCCTCATCCATTTGGAGAATGGAGCGGCTGGGCTTGTACACTCTGGAGTTTAGAAGGATGAGAGGGCATCTTATTGAAACATATAAGATTGTTAGGGGTTTGGACACGCTAGAGGCTGGAAACATGTTCCCGATGTTGGGGGAGTCCAGAACCAGGGGCCACACACACACAGTTTAAGAATAAGGGGTCGGCCATTTAGGGCTGAGATGAGGAAACACTTTTTCGCATAGAGAGTGGTGAGTCTGTGGAATTCTCTGCCTCAGAGGGCGGTGGAGGCAGGTTCTCTGGATGCTTTCAAGAGAGAGAGAGAGCTAGATAGGGCTCTTAAAGATAGCGGAGTCAGGGGATATGGGGAGAAGGGGTCGGCCATTTAGGGCTGAGATGAGGAAAATCTTTTTCACCCAGAGTGTTGTGAATCTGTGGGATTCTCTGCCACAGAAGGCAGTGGAGGCCGATTCACTGGATGTTTTCAAGAGAGAGTTAGATTTAGCTCTTGGGGCTAACAGAATCAAGGGATATGGGGGAGAAGGCAGGAACGGGGTACTGATTGTGGATGGTACACAAAATTGCTGGGGAAACTCAGCGGGTGCAGCAGCATCTATGGAGCGAAGGAAATAGGCGACGTTTCGGCCCCGAAACGTCGCCTATTTCCTTCGCTCCATAGATGCTGCTGCACCCGCTGAGTTTCCCCAGCAATTTTGTGTACCTTCGATATTCCAGCATCTGCAGTTCCCTTTTGAATACTGATTGTGGATGATCAGCCATGATGATATTGAATGGCGGTGCTGGCTGGAGGGGCCGAATGGCCTCTACTCCTGCACGTTTTTTTTGTTTTAATCTTCTCTCCCCCCCGGGGCCCACGTTGAACGGCCCCTCTGTGATGTCACAGTGGTGGCGGAAGGCGATGAGTGACCTCAGTGAAAGCGAGCGTTCAACTGCCTCCCCGACCTCTCTAACTGCCTCGGCGTGGTCGAAGAGTCAGCGCGGTGGCCCTCCGCGGCCCGCTGGCCGCTCGCTCCTCACGCCCTGCCTCCCTGCCTCCCTCCCGCAGGACTCGCAGGACAGCTCCGACGGCATCCCCTCAGCCCCGCGCATGACGGGCAGCCTGGTGTCGGATCGCAGCCACGATGACATCGTCACCCGCATGAAGAACATCGAATGCATCGAGCTGGGCCGCCACCGACTGAAACCCTGGTACTTCTCGCCCTACCCACAGGAGCTGACCTCCCTGCCCGTCCTCTATCTCTGCGAGTTCTGCCTCAAGTACCTGAAGAGCCTGAAGTGTCTGCAGAGGCACCTGGTAAGTGGCGTGGAGGGCAGGGACTGTCCGAGTCGAGTTACTCTCTTCAGCGGTATGTTGTGGGCACAGAGGGCCAGGATGCTGTGCCCTGTTATCGGTGTGTGGGAAGGAACTGCAGATGCTGGTTTCAAACCCAAGATAACCATATATAACCATATAACAATTACAGCACGGAAACAGGCCATCTCAGATTCAGATTCAATTTTAATTGTCATTGTCAGTGTACAGTACAGAGACAACGAAATGCATCTCGGCCCTTCTAGTCCGTGCCGAACACTTATTCTCCCCTAGTCCCATCTACCTGCACTCATACCATAACCCTCCATTCCTTTCCCGTCCATATCCCTATCCAATCTATTTTTAAATGATAAAATCGAACCTGCCTCCACCACCTCATTCCACACAGCTACAACACTCTGAGTAAAGAAGTTCCCCCTCATGTTACCCCTCCCTTAATTCTCAAATCATGTCCTCTTGTTTGAATCTTCCCTACTCTCAGTGGGAAAAGCTTATCCACGTCAACTCTGTCTATCCCTCTCATCATTTTAAAGACCTCTATCAAGTCCCCCCTTAACCTTCTGCGCTCCAGAGAATAAAGACCTAACTTGTTCAACCTTTCTCTGTAACTTAGTTGCTGAAACCCAGGCAACATTCCAGTAAATCTCCTCTGTACTCTCTCTATTTTGTTGACATCCTTCCTATAATTAGGCGACCAGAATTGTACACCATACTCCAGAATCCAAGACGGACACAAAATGCCGGAGTAACTCAGCGGGACAGGCAGCTTCTCTGGAGAGAAGGAGGGGGTGACGTTTCTGGTCGGGTTGAGCCCCTTCTTCAGACCCTCTTATCAGCGATGGCTCCCTTTCTGTGGCCAGGTCCTTTTCTATACCCCTTGCTTCACAGCAGCAGAGACCCGGGTTCGATCCTGACCTCGGGTGTGTGTGTGTGGAGTTCGCACGTTCTTCCTTGTGACCACGTGGGTTTACTCCGGGTGCTCCGTTTCCTCCCACGTCCCAAAGCCGAGCGGGTTTGTAGGTTGATCGGCCCCTCTGTATATTGCCCCCCTGCCCGCAAGGAGTAGATGAGAAACATAGACAATAGGTGCAGGAGTAGAGGCCATTCGGCCCTTCGAGCCTGCACCGCCATTCAATATGATCATGGCTGATCATCCAACTCGGTATCCCATCCCTGCCTTCTCTCCATACCCCCTGATCCCTTTAGCCACTAACTCCCTCTTAAATATAGCCAATGGACTGTGGCCTCAACTACCTTCTGTGGCAGAGAGTTCCAGAGATTCACCGCTCTCTGTGTGTGTGAAAAATGTTTTTCTCAAAGAGAAAGAGGGATAACACTGAACGGGTGATCGAAGGTCGGCGTGGGCTGAATGGCCTGAGTCCACGCTGTATTTCTAAAGCCCCTGTCCCACCTAGGCGATTATTTTCGGCGCCACATGGTCGGCAGCTACAGAACGTCTGCTTGGATAACCGTTCCAGTTATAAGACGGCAATGAAGCCACACTTAGACTACTGTGATCAGTTTTGGCAACCCTGTTACAGGAAGGATGTCTGGTGGAAAACAAAGCGCTGGAGAAACTCAGGCAGCATCTCTGGTTGAAGAGTCCCGACCTAAAACATCGCCGCTCCATGTCCTCCACAGATGCTGCCTGACCCGCTGAGTTAGGCTGTCGTCTGTAAGGAATTTGTACGTTTTCTCCGAGATTTTCGGTTCAAGTTCAAGTAAATTTTCTCAAGTATCCCGAACATCCCCCCTCTCTCCATCCCTCTCCCACCCTAGTTATCGTATTAGTTTTACCGGCAACCTGTTGAGTTCCGCTGTCTGTAGAACTTGTTATCACCAAGCCCACAGCCAACAATTAACTATTGTTCTTTGACATTGTCCTAAGTACTGTCCGTATCTCTCCTTCCCCTCTCCCCTGAATCTCAGTCTGAAGAAGGGTCTCGGCCCGAAACGTCACCTATTCCTTTTCTTCAGGGATGCTGCCTGTCCCGCTGAGATTAGGTCAGTTTAGAGAAACTGCCATTTGGCCCACTGAGTCCACACCGACTAGCGATCCCCGTACACTTAGCACTATGCTACACACTAGAGTCAACTTACAATGTTTATAGAAGCCAATTGAGCTACAAACCTGCACGTCTTTGGAGTGTGTCCAGTCTTTGTGCAGACAACACCAGCAGTCAGGATCGAACACAAGTGTCTCCCTCGAGTGTGGGATAGATTCAAGATTCAAGTGAGCTTATTGTCATGTGTCCCTGTATAGGACAATGAAATTCTTGCTTTGCTTCAGCACACAGAACATAGTAGGCATTGACTACAGAACAGATCAGTGTGTCCATATACCATGATATAAATATATACACACATGAATAAATAAACTGGTAGTGCAAATAACAGAAAGTGGTTATTAATAATCAGAGTTTTGTCCGAGCCAGGTTTAATAGCCTGATGGCTGTGGGGAAGTAGCTATTCCTGAACCTGGTTGTTGCAGTCTTCAGGCTCCTGTACCTTCTACCTGAAGGTAGCGGGGAGATGAGTGTGTGGCCAGGATGGTGTGGGTCTTTGATGATACTGCCAGCCTTTTTGAGGCAGCGACTGCGATAAATCCCCTCGATGGAAGGAAGGTCAGAGCCGATGATGGACTGGGCAGTGTTTACTACTTTTTGTAGTCTTTTCCTCTCCAGGGAGCTCAAATTGCCGAGATGCAACCGGTCAGCATGCTCTCGACTGTGCACCTGTAGAAGTTAGAGAGAGTCTTCCTTGACAAACCGACTCTCCGTAATCTTCTCAGGAAGATTTCCTCCCACACTACAAAGACGTACAGGTTTGTAGGTTAATTGGCTTGGCATAAATACAAATTGTCCCTGGTGTGTGTGTGTAGGATAGTGTTAGTGTGCGGGGATCGATGGTCGGCACCGACCCGGCGGGCTGAAGGGCCTGTTTCTGCACTTACGTTCTTTCTCGAGATACAGCACGGAAACAGGCCCTTCAGCCCACCGGGTCCGCGCTGACCACGCTCACATAAGACTATCTTACACACACTAGGGACAATTTACACTTACACTAAGTAAAATTAACCTACAAACCTGCACGTCTTTGTGGAGTGTGGGAGGAAACCCGAAGATCTGGGAGAAAACCCACGCAGGTCACGGGGAGAAGGTGCAAACTCCGTACAGACAGCGCCCGTAGTCGGGATCGAACCCGGGTCCCCGGCGCTGCGAGCAGCTCCCAACAAAATCACTGAACGAAACTGGCGGCCGTTCACCGCGCACTCCCTTCTCTCCCATCAGACGAAGTGCAATCTACGACACCCGCCAGGGAACGAGATCTACAGGAAAGGAACCATCTCCTTCTTCGAAATCGATGGCAGGAAGAACAAGGTGAGGAGATAACGTTCAAAAAGCCACGTACAGGGACGGGGATCGGAAAGTTACGGAGGGACATGGGCCAAACGCCGGGCAGGTGGGACTAGTGCAGATGGGACATCTTGGTGGGCAAGGACAAGTTGGGCCGAAGGGACTGTTCCCACGCTGTATCTCTAAACTGAAGCGCGCAGATGGGACGTTGTAGATGGGACATGTTGGTCAGCGTGTTTCCGGGCTGTGGAATATAGTGGCCTGGGTAGAGTGGATGTGGAGAGGATGTTCCCACTAGTGGGAGAGTCTAGGACCAGAGGGCACAGCCTCAGAATTAAAGGACGCCCCTTTAGGAAGGAGGTGAGGAGAAATGTCTTTAGCCAGAGGGTGGCGAATCTGTGGCCACAGACGGCGCTGGAGGCCACAAGTCAGTGGATATTTTTTAAGGCAGAGATAGATAGATAGATTCTTGATTAGGACAGGCGTCAGGGGTTATGGGGAGAAGGCAGGAGAATGAGGTTGGGAGGGAGAGATAGATCAGCCGTGATTGAATGGTGGAGCAGACACGATGGGCCGAATGAGTTTAAGAATATGGGGTCGGCCATTTAGAACGGAGACGAGGAAACACTTTTTCTCACAGAGAGAGTGGTGAGTCTGTGGAATTCTCTGCCTCAGAGGGCGGTGGTGGCCGGTTCTCTGGATGCTTTCAAGAGAGAGCTAGATAGGGCTGTTAAAGATAGCGGAGTCAGGGGAGAAGGCAGGAACGGGGTACTGATTGGGGATGATCAGCCATGATCACATTGAATGGCGGTGCTGGCTCGAAGGGCCGAATGGCCTCTACTCCTGTATCTATTGTCTATTGAATGGCCTAATTCTGCACCAATCACTGCGCAACTCACTGCTTCTCTTCCAATTGGGTGCAGAACTACTCGCAGAACCTGTGCCTGTTGGCCAAGTGCTTCCTGGACCACAAGACCCTGTACTACGACACCGACCCCTTCCTCTTCTATGTGATGACCGAGTACGACTGCAAAGGCTTTCACATCGTCGGGTATTTCTCCAAGGTAGGTCGCACGCACCCCCCCCCCCCCCCCCCCCCCCCCCCCCCCCCCCCCCCCCCGCACGGGCAGGAGGAAGAGAACGACAAGAGGGGATCTCATACCTTCACAGCGAGAGCGTTTGAGTATTGTTTAGAGATACAGCGTGGAAACAGGCCCTTCGGCCCACCGGGTCTGTGCACACCAACACACGCACACGCACACGCACAGACACAGACACACACATGCACAGACACACACACGCACACAGACACACACACATGACACACACACACAGGCACACAGAGACACACACACACACGCACACACACACAGACACACGCACACAGACACACACACACACACAGACACACACACACACAGCCACACACACACAGAGACACACACACACACACACAGACACACACACAGACACACACACACACACACAGACACACACACACACACAGACACACACACACACAGACACACACACACAGCCACACACACACAGACACACGCACACACACACACACAGACACACACGCACACGCACACACACACAGGACAATTTTTTTTTACATCTACACCAAACCAATTAACCTACAAACCCGCACGTCTTTGGAGTGTTGGAGGAAACCGAAGGTCTCGGAGAAAACCCCACGCAGGTCACGGGGAGAACGTGCAAACTCCATACAGACAGCACCCGTAGTCGGGAACGAACCCGGGTCTCTGGCGCTGTGAGGCAGCAGCTCTACCCGCTGCACCACCATGACCACCCATTGGAGCAAGGAGGTCCTACTTCAGTTGTACAGGGCCCCGGTGAGACATCCTCTCCTCTCCACATCCGCTCTATCCAGCCCACTATATTCCACAGCCTGGAGTATTGTGTGCAGTTTTGGTCTCCTAATTTGAGGAAAGGACATTCTTGCTGTTGAGGGAGCGCAGCGTAGGTTCACCAGGTTAATTCCTGGGATGGCGGGACTGACACATGATGAAAGAATGGGTCGACTGGACTTGTATTTACTGGAATTTAGAAGGATGAGAGGGGATCTTATAGAAACATATAAAATTCTTAAGGGATTGGACAGGCTAGATGCAGGAATAATGTTCCCCGGGTTCGATCCTGAATATTTGTGTTGTCTCTACGGAGTTTGTACGTGCTTCCCGTGGCCTGCGTGGGTTTTCTCCGGGTGCTCCGGTTTTCTCCCAAAGACGTGCAGGTTTGTAGGTTTATTGACTCCAGTAAGATTGTTAAATAGTCCCTCGTGTGTAGGACAGTGCCAGTGTACAGGGTGAAACGGCGGGAACTCGATGGGCTGAAGGGCCTGCTCCCCCTCTGTGTCTCTAAGGTCTAATAGTCTAAATGATTGCAATGGTGACACTAAAGGTGGTACAGACACAAAATGCTGGAGTAACTCAGCGGGACAGGCAGCATCTGTGGAGAGAAACATGTTCCCAGTGTTGGGGGGAGTCCAGAACCAGGGGGCCACACACAGCTTAAGAATAAGGGGTAAGCCATTTAGAACAGAGGTGCGGAAACACTTTTTCTCACAGAGGGTTGTGAGTCTGTGGAATTCTCTGTCTCAGAGGGCGGTGGAGGCCCATTCTCCGACTACTTTTAAGAGAGAGCTAGATAGGGCTCTTAAAGATAGTGGAATCAGGGGATATGGGGAGAAGGCAGGAACGGGGTACTGATTGGGGATGATCAGCCATGTTCACATTGAATGGCGGTGCTGGCTCGAAGGGCCAAATGGCCTACTCCTGCACCTATTGTTTATTAATAATAATAATAATAATGGATGGGATTTATATAGCGCCTTTCTAATACTCAAGGCGCTTTACATCGCATTATTCATTCACTCCTCAGTCACACTCGGTGGTGGTAAGCTACTTCTGTAGCCACAGCTGCCCTGGGGCAGACTGACGGAAGCGTGGCTGCCAATCTGCGCCTACGGCCCCTCCGACCACCACCAATCACTCACACACATTCGCACACAGGCAAAGGTGGGTGAAGTGTCTTGCCCAAGGACACAACGACAGTATGCACTCCAAGCGGGATTAGAACCGGCTACCTTCCGGTTGCCAGCCGAACACTTAGTCGCCCATTGTGCCATCTGTCGTCCCGATATTTATTGAGAAGGAAACATAGAAAATAGGTGCAGGAGTAGGCCATTCGGCCCTTCGAGCCTGCACCGCCATTCAATATGATCATGGCTGATGGGCCATGGGTGACGTTTCGGATTGAGACCCTTCTTCAGACTGCCTGTCCCGCTGAGTTACTCCAGCTTTTTGTGTCCAACTTGGGTTTAAACCAGCGTCTGCAGTTGCTCCCAGCGTGTGGCTTCTGCCGGGCGTGTCGGGTTGCGGCCTGGCTTGACCAGGGTATTTCTCGCCTTTCCTCAGGAGAAGGAATCCACGGAAGACTACAACGTCGCCTGCATTCTGACCCTACCCCCGTACCAGAGGAGAGGCTACGGCAAGCTGCTGATTGAATTCAGTAAGTGACGGCATGTTCCGATTCCCCCCACCCTTCCACTCACCTCGCAGGTTGCATCTACGTTTGTATTTTAGGCTCTTAATGTCTTTTGGACTGTTACACCTCGACGAGACCAAACGTAGATCGCCTTTGCTCAGCCCGCTTGAATCATCCACACGTTCATCTCCTCCCGCCTAGATTACTGCAACTCCCTCTACACTGGCATCGGCCAATCTTCCCTGTCCCGCCTGCAGCTGGTCCAGAACGCCGCAGGGCAGCGAGGCTCCCGAAAAAGGGACCACATCACCCCGATCCTGGCCTCTCTCCCTCCACTGGCTCCCTGTGCGGTTCCATATAAACTTCAAGTCCCTCCTCCATGTCTACAAGGCCCTCAATGGGCTTGCCCCCTCCTACATTAAAAGCCTCCTCACCCACCACTCCACCTCCAGGTCCCTCAGATCGGCCAACTTGGGGCTGCTGAATATCCCGCGGTCTAGGCATAAGCTCAGGGGCGATCGATCGACCGTGCCTTTGTGGTTGCAGCCCCTAGACTGTGGAACAGCAGCATCCCCCTTCCCATCAGAACGAACAACCCCCTCCATCGACTCCTTTAAGTCAAGACTAAAGACTTATCTATACTCCCAAGCCTTTCCTGACGTCCTCTGAGTGAGGGCTACATGTATATATGTATGGAGTCTGTTTTGTTGTGCTATTCTTATAACAAATGTGAAGCACTTTGGCCAACGAGAGTTGTTTTTTAAATGTGCTATATATATAAATGTGAGTTGACTTGAACCAACCTGATCTCCCGTTTGCTAAACACTTTATAACTCCCCCTCCCGTTCCCACACAGACCTCAGTCTCCTCCATTGTCAGAGTGAGGCTAAACGCTAATTGGAGGAACACCACCTCATATTTCACTTGGGCAGCTTACAGCCCAGTGGCATGAATTTTGATTTCCCTCACTTCAAGTAGCCCCGGCATTCCCTCTCCCTCCATCCCTCCCCCACCCAAGTCGCACCAGCTTCTCGTTCACACCCAACACACGGCTACCGATGGCCTGCTTCCCTTTATCATAATTACTTTTTTGCATATCTTTCATTCTTCGGTCTTTATCTCTCTGCATTTCCTTATTCCAGGCCTTTCACTATTCTGTACGTCTCAATGAGCCCCCCCCCCCTCCCCCCTCATTCTTCTAAACTCCAGCGAGTACAGGCCCAGCACCGTCAAACGCTCATCGTACGTTCACCCACTCATTCCTGGGATCGTTCTCGTAAACCTCCTCTGGACCCTCTCTCTCCAGAGCAGGCACATCCTTCCGCAGATATGGGGCCCAAAACTGCTCACAATATTCCAAACGCGGCCTGACCAGCGCCTTGTAGAGCCTCAGCGTTACACCCCTGGTTTTGTATTCTAGCCCTCTTGAAATAAATGCTGATTTTGCGTTTGCCTTCCTCGCTGCCAATTCGACCTGCAGATTAACTGTTTGGGAATCCTGCACCAGCACTCCCAAGTCCCTTTGTACCTCCGATTAGAAACATAGAAAATAGGTGCAGGAGGAGGCCATTCGGCCCCTTCGAGCCAGCACCATTCGCCATTCATTGCGATCATGGCTGATCGTCCCCTATCAATAACCCGTGCCTGCATTCTCCCCATATCCCTTGACTCCACTAGCCCCTAGAGCTCTATCAAACTCTCTCTTAAATCCATCCAGTGACTTGGCCTCCACTGCCCTCTGTGGCAGGGAATTCCACAAATTCACACAACTCTCTGGGTGAAAAAGTTTTTTCTCACCTCAGTCTTAAATGGCCTCCCCTTTATTCTAAGACTGTGTGTGTGGCCCCTGGTTCTGGACTCGCCCAACATTGGGAACATTTTTCCTGCATCTAGCTTGTCCAGTCCTTTTATAAGTTTATATGTTTCAATAAGATCCCCCCCCCGCCCCTCATCCTTCTAAACTCCAGTGAATACAAGCCTAGTCTTTTCAATCTTTCCTCATATGACAGTCCCGCCATCCCAGGGATCAATCTCGTGAACCTACGCTGCACTGCCTCAATCACAAGGATGTCCTTCCTCAAATTAGGAGACCAAAACTGTACACAATACTCCAGCTAATCGATTAGCTTTGATTGAGTTTGCTTTCTTCACTCCTGGTTAAAGCACCTTCCCTCGCTCCGGCCCCATATGTGCTGCTCGTAACATTTGACCTTTCCCCGTGGGTCTCGTCCCCCCTCCCCACAACTAACCCGGGTCCCGCGCTGGTCTGGCAGGTTACGAGCTCTCGAAGGTGGAAGGGAAAACAGGGACGCCCGAGAAGCCTCTGTCGGACCTGGGTCTCCTCTCCTACCGCAGCTACTGGTCGCAGACCATCCTGGAGATACTGATGGAGCTGAAGTCGGAGAACGGGGAGAGGCCACAGATCACCATCAAGTGAGTGCGGAGGTGGCGAGGGGTGGGGCAGGGGGGGGGGGGGGGGGCGGGGGGGGGGGTAGAAAGGTCTCGGGCCTGGGAGTCGAGGCTCAGTTTTGCTCGCCTCTGCCCAGAATCCAGTCGCGACTGACTCCCTTCCGTCGCAAGGAATGTACGTGCAGGAAGGTAGGCACAAATAGCTGGAGTAACTCAGCGGGACAGGCAGCGTCTCTGGAGAGAGGGAACGGGCGACGCTTCAGGTCGAGACCCTTCTTCGGACTGGTTAGGGATAAGCGGCTGTACAGTTGCTGCCCCACGGCGCCAGAGACCCGGGTTTCAATGCTCGCCACGGGTGCTGTCTGTGTGGAGTTTGTACCCCGTGACCTGCGTGGGTTTCCTCCCACGCTCCAGGCTTGTAGGTTAATCGTCTTTTGGTAAAAATCATAAAATTGTCCCAAGTGTGTGTGTGTGTGTGTGTGGGATAGTCTTAGTGTATGGGGATCGCTGGTCGGCGCGGACTCGGGCCGAAGGGCCTTTTTCTCTGAACTAAACTGAAGCTGCCTGTACACAGTCACACAGTACACAGTCACACGTTCCATATCTCTCCTGTGTCACTGACTCTCTCTCTCTCTCTCTCTCCCCCCCCTCTCCTCTCCCTTCCCCTCCTCACAGTGAGATCAGTGAACTCACCAGCATCAAGAAAGAAGATGTCATCTCCACCTTGCAGTACCTGAACCTGATTAATTACTACAAGGTGGGTCCTGCTTGTGTCTGCGGAGGTGGCGGTGGAGAGGGGGGTCGGTGAGGGTGGAGCGTCGCGCTGTGGGAGGGAGGGGTGGTGATGGGGGAGCGCCCCGCTGTGGGAGGGAGGGGGGGTGGTGATGGGGGAGCGCCCCGCTGTGGGAGGGAGGGGGGGGGGTGGTGATGGGGGAGCGCCCTGCTGCAGGAGGGAGGGGGGGTGGTGATGGGGGAGCGCCCCGCTACGGGAGGGAGGCGGGGTGGTGATGGGGGAGCGCCCCGCTGCAGGAGGGAGGGGGGGTGGTGAGGGCTCGGGGGAGCTGACCCCCCCTCCGATGCGGGAGCTGATCGCCTCGACGCGGAGGGCCCAAACGCTGCCGGCTACGGGGGTCAAGATCGTCCCGTCACCGGAAGACTCGAGGTCCCCGACCGAGGAGAACTAAGGAAAGAGACTCGAACTTTATTTCGCCTTCCATCACAGTGAGGAATATGTAGGAGTGGTGGATGCTCACGTTCAAATGTGTTTTTGAGTGATCCGTTGCTTTTTAATTGTATGACTGTACCTGGCCAGTGAAATATCTCGTTTGTCGAAAAAAAATACTAGTGCGATTCTGATTCTGTTCAGTTTTGGTCGCCATGTTAAGAGGAAAGATGCCGTCAAGCTGGAAAAGGTGCAGGCAAGATTTACGAGGATGTAGCCAGCAGCTCTAACTGCTGCGCCCCCTTTCCGGGGTTACGTCCACGCCCGGATAGTGTTAGAGGGGGGTTTACGCACTGTCTAGGGGTGCCCTGGGGGATTTCTGGGACCGCGGGGGGTGGAATGTATCCATGACAAGGAATGTAACATCGTTGTTTTAAGAGCGTTACATCTAAGAATATTTGTTTGGTATTCTGGTGGCGGGTTGGTTTGGTATTATATTATTCCAATAATTGATTACATTTATTTTTGTTGGTTTTTAAAAAAAACCCCGCTCCATAACAGTCCTCTTGCCATCTCTCAGGGTCAGTACATCCTCACTCTGTCCGAGGACATCGTGGAAGGCCACGAGAAGGCCATGATGAAGAGGCATCTCCGCATCGACTCCAAGTGCCTGCACTTCACCCCCAAGGACTGGAGCAAGAGGGGCAAGTGGTAGCCGGACTGGACGGAGCCGACAGAGGGAGCGGGATCGCCCCTCTTTCCCCCCCCCAGCGGCGTGGGGGGGGGGGTCTAGAGGACTGGCCTCTCCCCGCAGTCTCGCCCGACCCGACGGGACGGCCCAGAGCGGCCGGCGCCGCTCCCCCACACCTACACCCGCCCCGGGCGCCAATGGCACAACCGGAATTGCCGCCGGTTGTGGGGGGGAAAAAGAGGTTCGGCGCACGGAAGGGGCCAAGCGGTTGGCCGTGCCGAGCGGGATCGGCGTTCCACCGGGACGGTGTCGGTGAGCAGGGGCCGGCGCATCTCGGGTGAAGGCGGAGGTGGATTCCCCTCACCACCCACTGTCACCACACGGACTCTGGGGGGCCCTGCCAGTGGACTGGTCTGTGATTATTCCCCCCCCCCCCCCCCAACTGTAAACCCTCCCCTGTGTCTGTGTTAGACTTGCAATGGCAGCAAGGGTTGTATAGGCTTTTTTTTTTAAATACAAAATATGAATCCGGGTTGTATAAAAAAGTAAATATTGATGTATCATGGTTTGGACTGGCTGCCCTGAGTTTTTTACTGAGACACCGTTTGCTCTCCTAACGCCTGAGTCTGACACAGATACGATGTGTTCCCGCCTGTTAGTGGCTAAACCAAGACAGACACAAAATGCTGGAGGAACTCAGTGGGACGTGCAGCGTCTCTCCAGAGAAACGTACAGAGTAGTGAAAAGGCCCGGACGGAGTGGATGTGGAGAGGGTGTTTCGTCTAGTGGGAGAGTCTAGGACCCAGAGGGCGGGGTGGAAGATTGCAACCTTCACGTGGTCCGCCCTGTGTTTCGACTAATGCAATCAACTCGACGTGCACAAACGGAATATCAAATAGACCAAGTGTTCAAGAAGGAACTGTGCAGATGGTGGAAAATCGAAGGTAGACAAAAATGCTGGAGAAACTCAGCGGGTGCAGCAGAGCGAAGGAAATAGGCAACGTTTCGGGCCAGTCTGAAGAAGGGTTTCGGGCCCGAAACGTCGCCTATTTCCTTCGCTCCATAGATGCTGCTGCACCCGCTGAGTTTCTCCAGCATTATTTTTGTGTACCATCAAAGTTGTCCCAACAACTTTAGGCTGTGCACGCCACGCGCAAGAAGAAGAGGGAGGACTAGAGGGCACAGCCTCGGAGTTAAAGGACGTTCCTTTAGGAAGGAGACGAGGAGGAATTTTGTTAGTCTGAGGGGGTGGTGAATCTGTGTGGGATTCTTTGCCACAGGCGGCGGTGGAGGCCACAAGTCAGTGGATATTTTCAAGGCAGAGATAGATAGATTCTTGATTAGTGCGGGTGTCAGGGGTTATGGGGAGAAGGCAGGAGAATGGGGTTAGGAGGGGAGACCCTTCTTCATCTATGGAGGGAAGGAATAGGCGACGTTTCGGGTCGAGACCCTTCTTCATCTATGGAGAGAAGGAATAGGTGACGTTTCGGGTCGAGACCCTTCTTCATCTATGGAGAGAAGGAATAGGTGACGTTTCGGGTCGAGACCCTTCCGGGTCTCGACCCGAACCGTCACCTATTCCTTCGCTCCATAGATGATGCCTCGCCCGCTGAGTTTCTCCAGCATTTTTGTCTACCTTTGTGTGAAGACGATCACTTGAATTCAGAAGTTTAAAAGCAGTTTATTTCTGTTTGACGAGGGGCACCAACATCGCTGGAGGGTGGGTGGGTAGACAGAGGAAGAGGAGGAGCTGCCTGTTGTCTGTCGCGGTGGTCGGGAGCAGAGTGCCTCGTTATTCTCCCACAGCAGCGTGAATCTGCAACAACAAAAAACACAACACAGGGCCTGAGCTACAGGGAGAGGTTGAGTCGGCTGGGTCTCTATTCCCTGGAGCGCAGGAGGATGATAGGGTGTCAGGGGTTATGGGGAGAAGGCAGGAGAATGGGGCTAGTAGGGAGACCCTTCTTCATCGATGGAGAGAAGGAATTGGCGACGTTTCTTCCCCAATCAGTACCCCGTTCCCACCTTCTCCCCATACCCCCTGACTCCGCTATCTTTAAGAGCCCGATCTAGCTCTCTCTTGAAAGTATCCAGAGAACCGGCCTCTGGGCAGAGAATTCCACAGACTCACAACTCTCTCTGTGAGGAAAAAGTGTTTCCTCGTCTCCGTTCTAAATGGCTTACCCCTTATTCTTAAACTGTGTGTGTGGCCCCTGGTTCTGGACTCCCCCAACATCGGGAACATGTTTCCTGCCTCTAGCGTGTCCAAACCCTTAATAATCTTACGTTTCAATAAGATACCCTCTCATCCTTCTAAACTCCAGAGTGTACAAGCCCAGCTGCTCCATTCTCCAAATGGATGAGGGGTGATCTTATAGAGGTGTATAAAATCATGAGAGGAATAGATCGTGTAGATGCACAGAGTCTCTTGCCCAGAGTAGGGGAATCGAGGACCAGAGGACACGGGTTCAAGGTGACGGGGAAAAGATTTAATAGGAATCTGAGGTGTAACTTTTCCACACAGAGGGTGGTGGGTGTATGGAACGAGCTGCCGGAGGAGGTAGTTGAGGCTGGGACTATCCCAACGTTTAAGAAACAGTTAGACAGGTACATGGATAGGACGGGTTTGGAGGGATATGGACCAAACGCAGGCAGGTGGGGGGGGGGGGGGGGTGGACTAGGGTAGATGGGACATGAGAGGGGGAGAGAGGAGGGGACAGAAGGGGGGGGGGAGAGAGGAGGGGACAGAAGGGGGGGGGGAGAGGGAAAGGGAGAGGGGTGACACAGTGGGCTCCAGGGTCTTCGACAGAGAGCCATCCAGCACAGGAACAGGCCCTTCGGCCCACTTTGCCCATGCCCGACCAAGCGGCCCACCTGAGCTAGATTAGTTTAGAGAGACAGCGCCTAAACAGGCCCTTCGGCCCACCGATTCCATGCTGACCAGCGACCCCCGCACATTAACACTATCCCCCCGCACACTAGGGACAATTTCACACTATTACGATGGCCAATAAAACTACAAACCGGCACGCACGTCTTTGGAGGGTGGGAGGAAACCGGTGCACCCGGAGAAAACCCACGCGGGTCACGGGGAGAGAACGTGCAAACTCCCTACAGACAGCACCCGTGGTTAGGATCAGACTCGGGACTCCGGTGCTGTGAGGCAGCAGCTCTACCCGCTGCGCCTCCTCTGCCCTGCGAGCCTCTGAACCTTGCCCGTGGCCCTCGACCCCCGTGACCCTCGACCCCGCGACCCTCTACACCCGCGGCCCCCGGAGAAGAAGGAGAGGCTCACGGCCTGGGCGAGGAGGGGCCAGCCCATCGCCATGGCTACCCGGTCATCCATGGTGGGCCTGCTCTCCAGGTTCCAGTAGGTGAGTGAGTCGAAGGCAGATTTCACTCGCAACGCTCGCTCCTGCAGGGAGGAACAACAATCCGTTAGGGGTTTAGAAGGATGAGGGGGTGGTATCTTATAGAAACATAAAATTACAAAAGGACTGGACAAGCTCGATGCAGGAAAAATGTTCCCAATGTTGGGCGAGTCCAGAACCAGGGGCCACACAGTCTTAGAATAAAGGGGAGGTCATTTAAGACTGAGGTGAGAATTTTTTTTTCTCCCAGAGAGTTGTGAATTTGTGGAATTCCCTGCCACGGAGGCCAAATCACTGGATGGATTTAAGAGAGAGTTCGATAGAGCTCTAGGGGCTAGTGGAGTCAAGGGATTATGGGGAGAAGGCAGGCACGGGTTATTGATTGGGGACGATCAGCCATGATCACAATGAATGGCGAATGGTGCTGGCTCGAAGGGCCGAATGGCCTCCTCCTGCACCTATTTTCTATGATGAGAGGGGATCTTATAGAAACATATAAAATCCTTAAAGGGTTTGGACAGGCTAGATGCAGGAAACATGTTCCCGCATGTTGGGCGAGTCCAGAACCAGGGGCCACACACACACAGTCTTAGAATAAAGGGGAGGCCATTTAAGACTGAGGTGAGAAAAAAAACTTTTTCACCCAGAGAGTTGTGTGAATTTGTGGAATTCCCTGCCACAGAGGGCAGTGGAGGCCAAGTCACTGGATGGATTTAAGAGAGAGTTAAGCCCCTGTCCCACTTAGGAAACCTGAACGGAAACCTCTGGAGACTTTGCGCCCCACCCAAGGTTTCCGTGCGGTTCCCGGAGGTTGCAGGTGGTTGCCGGAGGTTGCAGGTAGTGGAAGCAGGTAGGGAGACTGACAAAAACCTCCGGGAACCGCACGGAAACCTTGGGTGGGGCGCAAAGTCTCCAGAGGTTTCCGTTCAGGTTTCCTAAGTGGGACAGGGGCATAAGACAGAGCTCTAGGGGCTAGTGGAGTCGAGGGATATGGGGAGAAGGCAGGCACGGGTTATTGATAGGGGAAGATCAGCCATGATCACAATGAATGGCGGTGCTGGCTCGAAGGGCCGAATGGCCTCCTCCTGGATTTTCTATGGGTCACGTTTCTTATTGTCTTGTCCACGGAGCCACTTCCAGAAGCTTTGTCTTTGCACGCTGTCCATATAAATGTGGGGGGAAAGCAGGAACGGGGATATTTCATAAGTTTATCAGAGCAGAATTAGGCCATTCGGTCCATCAAGTCTACTCCGCCATTTGATCATGGCTAATCTATCCTTCCCTCCTAATCCCATTCTCCCGTCTCCAAGATGGAGCCCAACCCTGGCGACTATATGCGCTAAACGTTATTCCATCACCGTGTATCTATACACTAAAATGGCTCCTCGATTGTAATCATGTATTGTCTTTCCGCTGACTGGATAGCACGCAACAAAAAAATTTCACTGTACCTCGGTACATGTGACAATGAACTGGTTCTCCCCATAACCCTTGACACTCGTACTAATCAAGAATCTATCTATCAGTCTGAGGAAGGGTCTCGACCCGAAACGTCACCCATTCCTTCTCTCCAGAGATGCTGCCTCTCCCGCTGAGTTACTCCAGCTTTTTATCTCCATCTATCTCCAAGGTTGAGCTTGGTTTACTACTCACCTCCCCGTCCGAACATGGCCTCTGGTCCTCCTTCAAAACCAGCCCGACAAACCCATCAGGTACAGGAAGCTCGCGACCTCGCAGCGCCCTGCCACGGAACGACACTTCCATCTCTGCAGAGGGAGGAAGATTTGGACTTTAGACCTGAAGACTGTAGAGCTATTAACACACATGCTGCAAGTGGAGGCGTGAGTTTCCAATCCCACTTCTGACACCACGTAGAGTTGTTAACGCATACCCCAAGTAACTTTCAGGACTCTCATATGAAGAAAGACTGGATAGACTCGGCTTGTACTCGCTAGAATTTAGAAGATTGAGGGGGGATCTTATAGAAACTTACAAAATTCTTAAAGGGTTGGACAGGCTAGATGCAGGAAGATTGTTCCCGATGTTGGGGAAGTCCAGAACAAGGGGCCACACAGTTTAAGGATAAGGGGGAAATCTTTTAGGACCGAGTTGAGGAAAACATTTTTTTTCACACACAGAGAGTGGTGAATCTGTGGAATTCTCTTATACAGAAGGTAGTTGAGGCCACAGTTCATTGGCTATAGTTAAGAGGGAGTTAGATGTGGCCCTTGTGGCTAAAGGGATCAGGGGGTATGGAGAGAAGGCAGGGATGGGATACTGAGTTGGATGATCAGCCATGATCATATTGAATGTCGGTGCAGGCTCGAAGGGCCGAATGGCCTACTCCTGCACGTATTTTCTATGTTTCTATGTAACGGTCCAACAAGTTTTATTGCCACATAATAAAGTCACACTGCATGTTGACACCACTGTAACCAAAGATCCTCTAGCGAGCAAGATAGATCACTCGACGAAAAAGACGTCGTATGGCCACGGGTAATTTTCGGCCCCATTTCCGTAACCGGCTTCCGTCTCCGCACCAAAGATCCCGTCGTAGCGGAGCAAAGATACTAACGCGGAGACGGAAGCCGGTTACAGAAACATCCTCGTAAAAATAAAAGTTATTTGGGAAAAATCTTCTCATTTTCAGAATTTTAATTTTTTAACACAAACTGTTCCCCCGCAACGTTGATTATACGTCGGGTCGGGTCGGGTCGGGTTACTGAAATGGATGAAAAAAAGGCCCACGTTCCACTCCGTTGTGTACTACACGTCAGCCCATTGCATTTAGAAGGAGTGGTCTATAGGATCTTTGACTGTAACTGTGTCTCTACTGACAGCTAGTGTCTGGAAGCATTGGTATTAAATGGCGAGTATATGGTCTCACCTCCCCCGCAGTCATGGATGGCCGGTGTGAAGTACTGGTCCACGCTGGCCTGGCCGTCGGACTCGATAGAGACGGGGAGCAGGTGGACCCGGTCCCTCGGAAGCTCCCTGAGAGCCCGCACGTCCACCCGGATCACCGGAGCACTCCCACCGCCCGCCATCTCTCACTCTGGGAAATAAATAACACAGGGAGATCGTCAACATGGCCTTCCCTCCCCTCCCTCTTCTTCCTCTCACCCCCGTCCCCCCCCCTCACCCTCATCCCCTCTATTCTCTCCCTCTCCCTCATCCCCCCCATTCTCTCTCCATCCCCTCTCCCCCCCCTTCCACTCTTCCCCCCATCCACCCTCACCCCCTCCCCCCAATTTCCCCCTCTCTCCCTCTTCCCACCCACCCGAATCCTACGCACTGAACAGTTAGATAGATGTCTTTAAGAGATAGAAACATAGACAATAGGTGCAGGAGTAGGCCATTCGGCCCTTCGAGCCTGCACCGCCATTCAATATGATAATAATAATAATAATAATAATACATTTTATTTATGGGCGCCTTTCAAGAGTCTCAAGGACACCTTACAAAAATTGAGCATGTAGAGGAAAAACATGTAAGGGGAATGAAATAAATAGTAGAGACATGACTAGTACACAAAGTAAAGACAGAATTCAATACAAAACACAGTATGAGGCAATGATCATGGCTGATCATCCAACTCAGTATCCCATCCCTGCCTTCTCTCCATACCCCCTGATCCCTTTAGCCACAAGGGCCACATCTAACTCCCTATTAAATATAGCCAATGAACTGTGGCCTCAACTACCTTCTGTGGCAGAGAATTCCACAGATTCGCCACTCTCTGTGTGAAAAATGTTTTCCTCATCTCGGTCCTAAAAGATTTCCCCCTTATCCTTAAACTGTGTGGCCCCTTGTTCTGGACTTCCCCAACATCGGGAACAATCTTCCTGCATCTAGCCTGTCCAACCCCTTAAGAATTTTGTAAGTTTCTATAATTAATCTTGTTTCACGCTGTCCTGGGTTGACTTAGTGCCGTCTTTCATGAGGTCATAAGTGATAGGAGCAGAATTAGGCCATTCGGCCCATCAAGTCTACTCCGCCATTCAATCACGGCTGATCTATCTCTCCCTCCTAACCCCATTCTCCTGCCTTCTCCCCATAACCCCTGACACAATAGACAATAGGTGCAGGAGTAGGCCATTCGGCCCTTCGAGCCAGCACCGCCATTCAATGTGACACCCGCACTAATCAAGAATCTATCTATCTCCGCCTTAAATATATCCACAGACTTCTGCATCCACAGCCTTCTGTGGCAATGAATTCCACAGATTCACCACCCTCTCAAAGTTAATACACCAGCAAAACAGAAAGTGCTGGAGGAAGATGTGGTGGCTGATCATCCAGAATCAGTACCCCGTTCCTGCTTTCTCCCCATATCCCTTGATTCCGTTAGCCCTAGGAGCTAATTCTCACTCTCTCTTGAAAACATCCAATGAATCGGCCTCCACTGCCTTCTGTGGCAGAGAATTCCACAGATTCACAACCCAAGGGGTGAAAAGGTTTTTCCTCATCTCAGTCCTAAATGGCCGACCTCTTATTCTTAAACTGTGTGTGGCCCCTGGTTCTGGACTCCCCCAACATCGGGAACATGTTTCCTGCCTCTAGCGTGTCCAATCCCTTAATAATCTTCAGTCTGAAGAAAGGTTTTGGCCCGAAACGTTGCCTATTTCCTTCGCTCCATAGATGCTGCCTCACCCGCTGAGTTTCTCCAGCATTTTTGTGTACCTTCGATTTTCCAGCATCTGCAGTTCCTTCTTGAACCCTTAATAATCTTAAATGTTTCAAAAAAATCCCTCTCATCCTTCTAAATTCCAGTGTATAGGGAGGTTTCACGGCAGTCGGGTCACGACCCATGACCCACGTACTGTTGCTACGCTACTCCAAATGGAGTACACGCGATGTACTGCAGGTAGGCACTTACCATTGTTTCCAGCGTAGCGGGCCCGTTAAAACCCGCTGAAATTGTCCATTTTTGCACTATAAATAATTATGGAAATTGGGATAAGGGTGAGAGACATTTAGCCTACTTCAGAATTCCAAAAGTGAGGAGAAATGATGGTAGATAGAAGCGAGAGCTGAAGGGACAACAACAGCCAGAGTGCTTAGCAAACATTGGCCGTTTGCTCACTGCACTTCATCAATTAATGCATTATTTGATTCCTTTGGCATCTAAAAAGTTTCAGAAGTGATAAATCTGGCTGTAAATTTTTTAAATCGACCATAGTTCTCGTGGGTTTTCACATACAAAAAGAAAACGCCTCTGAAGCAAATTTTACAGCCAGATTTATCACTTCTGAGACTTTTTAGATACCAAAGGAATCAAGAAAAAACACAAATTATGCCTTACTGTTGATGAAATGCAGTGATCAAACGCAATAATTCCCAATATTTTCAATTACGATATCTGCACGGGCAATGTTTACCAAGCACTTTAGCTGCTGTTGTCCCTTCAGTTCTCGCTTCTCTTTACCTTCATTTCACTTCACTTTTGGAATTCTGAAGTTGGGTACATGTCGCTCACACTTACCAGGTGATTCCCAGCCCTGGGCCTCATTCACTCTCTTTCACCCTCTGACTCTCACTCACTGACTCTCACTGACCCTCACTGACTCTCACTCACTGACTCTCACTGACTCACTGACTCTCCCACAATTTTTTTCAGCGCAAGAATTCAACATTTTGCCGGTTTTTAACAGGTAGGAAAGCACGCGTTTCTTGCATTAATAACATATACCGGAAGTGACGGATGTCCTCCAGATGGATTGAGCGGCTCCGTGCGTTGAGCCCTATGACCCGGTGACCTTTCGTGCAACCACCCTATACAAGTCCAGCCGCTCCATTCTATCCACATGTCAGTCCAGCCACCCCGGGAAATAAGCTGACCCTCTTTAGCCAGAGGGTGGTGCATCTGTGGATGCATCCGTGCTGTGATTGATGCATTCTGATTCAATGCTCTCTCTGGTGCATCTGTAGGAGTTGGGGAGAGTGTTTGGGGTTGCATTGAATCTGCTGCCCTGGGACCACAGCATGGTGATGCCTCTTGCAGCCGAATAGCAACCAATCCCTCCCTCTCTGAAGCATGCAATGCATACAGGGGGGTGCAATGCCTGTGCAATGCCTGCAGCCGCCTGCATTCGACCTGAATGCACCGTCCCCGGCCCCGCATTCCCTCCCAACGCCACTCCCGCCGCCTCACCTCCTTGCAAGGCCGGACTCCGGAAGTCTGGTCCCGGGAGGGCCGCGGGGCACTGTGGGAGGTGTAGTGGGACAACAACGCCATCAGTGGGGGGACGGTGCCGGCCGCGGGGCGCTCTGGGAGTTGTAGGCGACTGGGAGCCGCCGGATGTGAGGTCACAGGGCGAGCCGCGGGGATCTCCGGGGGTTGTAGTTCCCGGGAGCGCCGGTTGCCCGGGCAACGGGTCCAGAGGCCTGGAGGTGATTCCCAGCCCTGGGTCCATTCACTCACTGACTCTCACACTCACTCACACTCACACACACTCACTGACTCTCACACTCACTCACACTCACACACACTCACTCACACTCACTCACACTCACTGACTCTCACACTCACGCTCACTGACACTCACACTCACTCACTCACTCACTCATTCACACTGACTCTCACACTCACTCACTCACACTCACTGACTCGCACACTCACGCTCACTGACTCTCACACTCACGCTCACTGACTCTCACACTCACTCATTCACACACTCACACTCACATTCACACACTCACTTACTCACACTCACTGACTCTCACACTCACTCACAATCTCTCCTCCCACTCTCATTCACCCACTCACTGACTCACACTCACTGACTCTCACTCACTCACCCTCACTCACTCACTCACACACTCACTCACTCACACACTCACTCACTCACACTCACTCACTCACTCACTCACTCACTCACACTCACTCACTCACTCACTCACACTCACACTATCCCACTCATCCTGCCTCACGGGGGTTGGAGGGGGAGAGGGAGGAGTGAGAAAGGAGAGGGAGAAGAGGGAGGGAGGAGGGGGGGGGGGAGAGGGAAGGAGGGAGGGAGGGAGGGAGGAGGGAGTGAGGGGGATAGAGGGGGGAGAGGAGGGGGGGATAAGAGGGAGAAAGGAGGGAGAAGGGGAGTGGAGGAGGGAAGGGGAGGAGGGAAGGAGGGAAGGAGGGAAGGAAGGAAGGGAAGGAAGGAGGGAAGGAGGGAAGGAGGGAAGGAAGGAAGGGAAGGAAGGAGGGAAGGAGGGAAGGAGGGAAGGAAGGAGGGAAGGAGGGAAGGAAGGAGGGAAGGAGGGAAGGAGGGAAGGAAGGAAGGAAGGAAGGAGGGAAGGAGGGAAGGAGGGAAGGAGGGAAGGAGGGAAGGAAGGAAGGGAAGGAAGGAGGGAAGGAGGGAGGGAGGGAAGGAGGAAAGGGAAGGAAGGAGGGAAGGAGGGAAGGAGGGAAGGGAAGAGGGAAGGAGGGAAGGAAGGAGGGAAGGAGGGAAGGAGGGAAGGAAGGAAGGAGGGAAGGAGGGAAGGAAGGAAGGAGGGAAGGAGGGAAGGAAGGAGGGAAGGAAGGAAGGAAGGAGGGAGGGAAGGAAGGAGGGAGGAGGGAAGGAAGGAAGGAAGGGAAGGAGGGAAGGAAGGAGGGAAGGAGGGAAGGAAGGAGGGAGGGAAGGAAGGAAGGAAGGAAGGAGGGAAGGAGGGAAGGAAGGAAGGAAGGAAGAGTTATTGAGTGAAAGTGAGGAGAGGGGAGGGAGGGAGAGAGGGATGGAGGGGGGGAGGGGGGGGGGACATCCCCTTTAAGACGCCCTTCCCTTTAAGAGTGGTCCCCACCTCCAGCAACAGCAGCAGCAGCCAGGTTGATGTCAGCAGCCTCTCTCTCTCTACCCCCAGTGTAATGGGAATTGCAAGCCATCACTCTCCAGATTTCCACCCTCCCGCATGGCAGGGATGCGGGGGGCTTTGCAGAGACGACTAATGCAGAAGCATCTTGCAGCCTGAACCTCTCCCCCACCATTGCAAGAGGGCCGAAGAGAATAAAGGAGAGGCTGGAGACCTTCCATCCAGCCACACACACACACACACAGGCAGTTCCTTGGCTGTCGAGCAGGTAAACAAATCCCAAATGCTGCAAAGTCTCCACAATTCTTGCATTGCATTGAACCAGGATGCAATTAATATAAATATCCAGCTGTATGCATGCTTTTAATACGAATCTAACCCCCCTGCGTTACGTGGTGTACAAGATAACTCTCACTCTGTGTCGTGTTTAATTGCATATATGTAACTGTTTTTTTAAGAATGCATTTGTAAACGGGCCCTTTCTGTTAAATGGACAAGTGTGCAAATTCTAAAGGAACTTTCTCGGTAGAGGGGATTATAAATAATGAACAAACAAACCATCGAAATCTTTTGCAAGCTTCCTACAAAGATTTTTTTCGTTTCAAACGATAAAAAAACCCCTCAATGCATGATTGAATTATGGAAATGTGTCTGGCTCATTGCAAGCTTCACCCACCCGGTTAAACCTGCACCACCCCCCACCTTACCCCCACCGTTAAAATCTCTGCAGAGAATCGCATTCATTAAAAATTAACTTGTTAAGAATATTTGTGTTTTTCTTCTGCTGGGTTAGTCGGGGTCTGAGAGTCATCTATTATTTTAGCACAAATCAAATCAACCTGCTTGCTGCATGATTTATTGCAGATATGTAATCCTAAAGATAAATACATCGTTAAAAAATATATATAGTTTCACCTTTTCTTGGTTATTTTCAATTGCATTAATTCAGCCCCCTGTTACTCTCTGCAAGTGAAGGTCGGTTACCATTTCTACATTTACAAAAAAGGAATGCATTTTGAAAAGATATATTATTGGGGGTTTTTTTTTAATTCAGTTTCTCCAGCATTTTTGTCTGCCTTGCATTTTGTGTCTACCTTCGATTTCCCCGCATCTGCAGCTCTTTCTTCAATTCTTAAACACTAATTCAGTTCCAGCCTCTTCCCAGAGGGTGGATAAAAATGCTGGAGAAACTCAGCGGGTGAGGCAGCATCTATGGAGTTCTTTCTCTCGGCGTTTATAATATCTACATTTACAAAAAGTCCCTATTTAAAAATTAATTCTAAAAATTGATTATGTTATTTTTTATTGCATTAATCTAGTCCATAGAAGTGAAAGTCGTTTATAAAGTCTACATTTGCAAAAAGGCCCTATTTATTAATGCATCGTAAAAATAATATTCTTCTACCTTTTGGTTATTTTTTGTATTGCATTAATTCAGTATCTTTTGCTCTCCAGGTAGTTTTTAATTTGCAAAAAGGCTGTATATACAAAAATACATTATTAAAAATATATTGCGTAGGAAGGAACTGCAGAATATATTAATTCCAATGTTATTTTTCCCAGATCGATTCTAATTTATACATTTTACAGAAAGACTATTCACAAATGCATTATATTTATTCCACTTTATCTATTTTTTAAATTTACATTATTTAAGTCCGTCATTCCCCAGTTTGGGAAGGTCTTGTATAATTTCAAAATTTGCAGAAAGTCCCTATTTATAGATGCATTCTAAAATATATATATGATTCCACTTTTTATTGATTAGTTTACATTGCATTGATCCAGTCTCTTGATTCCACGAAGGGGAAGGTCGTTTATACATTTATAAATTTACAAAAAAGTCCCTGTTTACAAATGCATTGTTAAAAACGAATAATCTCAGTTTTATTTGGTTATTTTTAATTGCATTTATTATAATTTCGAATCTTTTACTCTCCAGAAGTGGAAAGGTTGTATCTAATTTCTAAATCTACTAAAAGGAGGGTCTATTTGCAAATGCATTATTTAAGTTGTGCCTTTGGGATATTGTTAATAGCATTGATCCAGTCAGTCCCTGTTACAGCTACTGAAGTGAAGGTCGCTTTGTTTGTTGCTGGGCTGGGGAATATTTGTCGGCGGGCAATAATCGTCCTCCCCCCCGATGCGTTGGTGGTGGGGACCGCATTGCGTCTGGTGGCTCCGTGGAGATCTGCTGCCGCCCGGTGGCCGCAGGCGGGACTGCGACGACCTGGATTGGGGATGAGTGGGTAGGGTAGGTGTGTGGCAAAGGAGGCTTCATCTAGCTCCAGAGTAACTGCAGAGACTGGAGTCTTTAGCAAAATAAATGCATTGTGTCTCTTGACGAGAGGACACAAAGTTTAGAAGTTCCGAAACTTACGGAATAGTGGATGTTCATAGCAAAAGGATTTGAGTCTAGGAGCAGGGAGGTTCTACTGCAGTTGTACAGGGTCTTGGTGAGACCACACCTGGAGTATTGCGTACAGTTTTGGTCTCCTAATCTGAGGAAAGACATTCTTGCCATAGAGGGAGTACAGAGAAGGTTCACTAGACTGATTCCTGGGATGTCAGGACTTTTTCATATGAAGAAAGACTGGATAGACTCGGTTTGTACTCGCTAGAATTCAGAAGATTGAGGGGGGATCTTATAGAAACTTACAAAATTCTTAAGGGGTTGGACAGGCTAGATGCAGGAAGATTGTTCCCGATGTTGGGGAAGTCCAGAACAAGGGGTCACACACACAGTTTAAGGATAAGGGGGAAATCTTTTAGGACCGAGATGAGAAAAACATTTTTTTCCCACACAGAGAGTGGTGAATCTGTGGAATTCTCTGCCACAGAAGGTAGTTGAGGCCACAGTTCATTGGCTATATTTAAGAGGGAGTTAGATGTGGCCCTTGTGGCTAAAGGGATCAGGGGGTATGGAGAGAAGGCAGGGATGGGATACTGAGTTGGATGATCAGCCATGATCATATTGAATGGCGAATGGTGCAGGCTCGAAGGGCCGAATGGCATCTACTCCTGCACCTATTGTCTATGTTTCTTTTTTTTTTTTTTTTTTATATTTTATTTTATTAGAAGTAAGTACAGTCATATGGCACCAAAGTGCCTAATATATATTTTCATAATACATTTTATGTACAACTTCTTTTTTTTTTTTTTGTTACACTGAAAAAAGATTAGAATAAGAAAAAGAAGTTAGATAGTAAAGGATAGAAAAGATGTGAAATATATAGTGTGTGAAAAAAGAAAACGAGTAAATGAAAAAAGTTGAGAGAGAGAATAGAGAGAAAAAAAAGAAAAAAAAAAAAAAAAAAAAGAGGAGATCATTATTTATAGTCTTGACCAACCCTCGTCCAGTCCTGAAACAGTTATTTTTACAATTGTGTTGCACCATATGATTCCAAAAAAACGACGAATGGAGACCAACTCGTTATGAATTGGTCTGATTTATCCATTAGGAGGAATCGCATTTCTCAAGATGAGCGGTGTCCAACATACTTGTAATCCACATTTTGAGCGTTGGTATTGATGTACCTTTCCAAAATTTAAGAATTAATTTTTTGCTATTATTAAACCATAGTTAAGGAATAGATTTTGAGATGTGTTCAATTTATTCCCATCTTCCATTACGCCAAATATAATCATTTCAGTATTAGGTTCCATTCTTGTCTTGAATAATTTTGTAAATATTTCAAAAATATCATTCCAGAATCTATAAAGTTTTATGCAGGAGACTAAGGAGTGTGTTATAGTTGCCTTTTGGGCTAGACATTATCACAAGTGGCGGATATATTTGGATAAAATTTGTTCAATCTTGTTTTTGAGTAATATAATCTATGTACAATTTTAAATTGAATTAAATTATGTCTTACATTAATTGAACATT
>NW_022630143.1:0-37495 GCF_010909765.2 Amblyraja radiata | reverse complement strand
TCCTCCCACACTCCAAAGGCGCACAGGTTTGTAGGTTAATTGGCATGGTATATGTGTAAATTGTCCCTAATGTTAAGGTGGGGGGATCGCAGGTCGGTGCGGACTCGGTGGGCCAAAGGGCCCTTTTTTCCGCGCTGTATCTCTTAAAGAAAAACCAAAAAGGTTTTTCACTCAACCTCGGTAAGCGTGACAATAAACGAAATAAACATGCAAAAAATCTAACGTGTGTTAGTGAACTAAGAACCTTCGTTGCTCACAATTCAAACTGCAGAGGTTTGAGAATTTGAAGAAGCCACAGAGAATAACTTATCAAGAACTACGAGTGTTTAATTGTCACATGTACCGAAGCAGAATAATGAAATTCTTACTGGAGATAGACACAAACAGCTGGAGTAACTCAGCGGGACAGGCAGCATCTCTGGAGAGAAGTAATGGGTTGAAACCCTGCTTCAGACTAGCCAGGGGATAGGGAAACAAGAGATTAACACATACATAGATGCACTCCACAGGCATCTCCATCTCGACTAGCATGTCCCCCACCATCATAGTGCTGAGTGATGCTCTGTCTAGAGCTTTCAGTGTATAGGGAGGTTTCACGGCAGTCGAGTCACGACCCATGACCCGTACTGTTGCTACGCTACTCCAAGTGGAGTACACGCGATGTACTGCAGGTAGGCACTTACCATTGTTTCCAGCGTAGTGGGCCCGTTAAAACCCGCTGAAATTGTCCATTTTTGCGCTGTAAATAATTGTGGAAACTGGGATAAGCGTGAGAGACATTGAACCTACTTCAGAATTCCAAAAGTGAGGAGAAATGACGGTAGATAGAAGCGAGAGCTGAAGGGACAACAACAGCCAGTGCTTGGCGAACATTGGCCGTTTGCTCACTGCATTTCATCAACAGCAAGGCATCATTTGTGTTTTTTCTTGATTCCTTTGGCATCTAAAAAGTTTCAGAAGTGATAAATCTGGCTGTAATTTTTTTAAATCGCCCGTGGTTCTCAAGTGGGTTTTTACATACAAAAAGAAAGCGCCTCTGAAGCAAATTTTACAGCCAGATTTATCACTTCTGAAACTTTTTAGATACCCAAGGAATCAAGAAAAACCACAAATAATGCCTTACTTGATGAAATGCAGTGAGCAAACACGATAATTCCCAATATTTTCAATTCCGATATCTGCACGGGCAATGTTCGCCAAGCACTTTAGCTGCTGTTGTCCCTTTCAGTTCTCGCTTCTCTTTACCTTCATTTCACTTCACTTTTGGAATTCTGAAGTTGGGGACGTGTCTCTCACACTTACCCCGACTTCCACAATTTTTTTCAGCGCAAAAATTCAACATTTTGCCGGTTTTTAACAGGTAGGAAAGTACGCGTTTCTTGCATTAATAACATATACCGGAAGATACGGATGTCCTCCAGATGGATTGAGCGACCCCATGCGTCAAGCCCTATGACCCAGTGACCTTACGTGCAACCCCCCTATATCCAGATTCAGATTTAGACGATGATGTAGAGAGATAAAGAACAATTAATGTTCGCCACATCACCGTAGTAATAAAACAACCATTGCAGTAAAACAAACGAAGAAGAAAAGCTAAATAAATGAAAGATAAATTACACTAGCACAAAATTAGTCCAACATTAGTACAAGCCCAAAGTCGCTGAAATTTATTCTGAAGTTTATCCTGAATACAGTCACTGAGAAGGCAGATTACTATCCAAATGGCGTCGTTGGGAAAAGGGGAAGTACAACGGGATCTGGGGGTCCTTGTACATCAGTCTATGAAAGTAAGCATGCAGGTACAGCAGACAGTGAAGAAAGCCAATGCATATTGGCCTTTATAACAAGAGGAGTCGAGTATAGGAGCAAATAAGTCCTTCTGCAGTTGTACCCCATAGTGAGACCTCACCTGGAGTATAGTGTGCAGTTTTGGTCCCCTAATTTGAGGAAGGACATTCTTGCTATTGAGGGAGTGCAACGTAGGTTCACCAGGTTAATTCCCGGGATGGCGGGACTGTCGTATGCTGAGAGAATGGAGCGGCTGGGCTTGTACACTCTGTGGAGTTTAGCAGGGTGAGAGGAGATCTCATTGAAACATATGAGATTGTTAAGGGTTTGGACACGCTAGAGGCAGGAAACATGTTCCCGACGTTGGGGGAGTCCAGAACCAGGGGCCACACACACAGTTTAAGAATAAGGGGTAAGCCATTTAGAACGGAGACGAGGAAACACTTTTTCTCATTGAAACATATAAGATTGTTAAGGGTTTGGACACGCTAGAGGCAGGAAACATGTTCCCGATGTTGGGGGAGTCCAGAACCAGGGGCCACACACACACAGTTTAAGAATAAGAGGTAAGCCATTTAGAACGGAGACGAGGAAACACTTTTTCTCATTGAGACATATGAGATTGTTAAGGGTTTGGGCACGCTAGAGGCAGGAAACATGTTCCCGATGTTGGGGGAGTCCAGAACCAGGGGCCACACACACAGTTTAAGAATAAGGGGTAAGCCATTTAGAACGGAGACGAGGGAAAACTTTTTCATACAGAGAGGTGTGAGTCTGTGGAATTCTCTGCCTCAGAGGCCGGTGGAGGCAGGTTCCGTGTGTGTGTGTGTGTCTCTCTCTGTTTGCCTGTGTGTGTGTGTGTGTGTGTGTGTGTGTGTGTGTGTGTGTGTGTGTGTGTGTGTGTGTGTGTGTGTGTGCGCGTGTGACCGTTTGAAGAATAAGGGGTAAGCCATTTAGAACGGAGACGAGGAAACACTTTTTCTCATTGAAACATATGAGATTGTTAAGGGTTTGGGCACGCTAGAGGCAGGAAACATGTTCCCGATGTTGGGGGAGTCCAGAACCAGGGGCCACACACACACACAGTTTAAGAATAAGGGGTAAGCCATTTAGAACGGAGACGAGGGAAATACTGAGAGGTGTGAGTCTGTGGAATTCTCTGCCTCAGAGGCCGGTTCTCTGGATACTTTCAATAGAGAGCTAGATGGGGCTGTTAAAGATAGCGGAGTCAGGGGAGAAGGCAGGAACGGGGGGTACTGATTGGGGATGATCAGCCATGATCACATTGAATGGCTCGAAGGGCCGAATGGCCTCTACTCCTGCACCTATTGTCTATTGTCTATCTTGGGTTTCCAGAAACTCCACGAGGAGGTGCATTCTTTCTCAAAGAGCTGGGAGATTTCAATAAAAGCACTCACTGTTAGAAGAAATAATGAAATTATAAAGAGATACAGGGACAATTCTTTAGCTCCTGGTCACAAGCATGGGCGCCGCCATTTTAGGTTAAAGGTCGGAGGTCGGAGGGCGGAGGGTGAAAATGCAACAGAGAATAGAAGGGGAAGTGCATTTAGTCGCTGATTCCTCAGATGTTTATTTAATGAATGAAAGAGTGAAGTTTTTCTTGGTTTGAAGACATTTTAAGGCCAAGAGTGTGTCATGGGTTTGTTGCATTTTGGGGGTTGTAGTCCAATCGCTCTCTGTACACGTTCATTGACAGCTGGAGAAATATTTTAATTGTGAATGGAATGGTGAAATATTGGTTTGGGTTTAAAATAAATGTTAAAGCCAGGAGTGTGTGTGTGTGTGTGTATGTGTGTGTGTGTGTGTGTGTGTGAGTGTGTGTGTGAGTGTGTGTGTGAGTGAGTGTGTGAGTGTGTGTATGTGTGAGTGAGTGTGTGTGAGTGTGTGTGTGTGAGTGTGTGTGTGTGAGTGTGTGTGTGTGTGTGTGAGATAGTGTGTGTGTGTTAGTATGTGTGTGTTAGTCTGTGTTAGTATGTGTGTTAATATGTGTGTAAGTATGTGTGTGTGAGTGAGTGTGTGTGAGTGAGTGTGATAGTGTGTGTGATTGTGTGTTAGTATGTGTGTGTTAGTATGTGTGTTAATATGTGTGTAAGTATGTGTGTGTGTGAGTGTGTGTGTGTGAGTGTGTGTGTGTGAGTGTGTGTGTGTGAGAGAGTGTGTGTGTGAGTGTGTGTGTGTGCGATAGTGTGTGTGTGCGATAGTGTGTGTGTGTGTGCAATAGTGTGTGTGTGATAGTGTGTGTGTGCGATAGTGTGTGTGTGTGTGCGATAGTGTGTGTGAGTGAGTGAGTGTGTGTGAGTGAGTGTGTATGTGTGAGAGTGTGTGTGAGTGAGTGTGTGTGTGTGTATGTGAGTGTGTGTGTGTGTATATGTGAGTGTGTGAGAGTGTGTGGGGGTGTGTGTGAGTGAGTGAGTGTGTGTGAGTGAGTGTGTATGTGTGAGAGTGTGTGTGAGTGAGTGTGTGTGTGTGTATGTGAGTGTGTGAGAGTGTGTGGGGGTGTGTGTGAGTGAGTGAGTGTGTGTGAGTGAGTGTGTATGTGTGAGGGTGTGTGTGAGTGAGTGTGTGTGTGTGTATGTGAGTGTGTGGGGGTGTGTGAGTGTGTGTGTGTGTGTGTGAGTGAGTGAGTGTGTGTTGCATTGTGGGGGTTGTAGTCCCATTTGATCCCCTGCCCCCGTCCATGCGCCTGCAACCAAACCTGATTGTCACCGTGACATAGTTGACGGATGGGCTCCGGCCCAATAGAGAGTGGGGGATCGGCACGCAGCGCACCGGCTGCACCCAATGAGGAGGATGGGGGGGGGGCGGGACGTCAAGTTAGGTTGCGGTGGCAGTGACGTCACTTCCGCCGGTGTGGGGAGGCGGGGAGGAGGAGGAGGAGGGGGGGAAGATGGCGGATGCGCCTCCTGGCGTGGATGTGCCCGAACTGGGCACCTGGAGCATCGCCGAACTCCAAGCCAAGCTCAATGAGATCGGTTTCTCCCCACAAGGTATTAACCCGCCGCCTGTCCGGACTGAAGGCGACCGACACCGGCCCGGGCCCAGCGACGCCCGGAGCCTGGGGCTCGAGTTCCGGGTAGTCCGCTGCCCCGACCTCAGAAGTAAGGGCAAGCTGCAGGATGGGAGCGTAACTCCCGGGCCCTGCTTTACCGGCCAAAACTTTGTTATAGATTTCAATTCGAAAGACAATAAGTTAACGAATGTATCAAATATTTAACTTAAATTGTTCGGGAATAAGATTATTATCAATGCATCATGTTTTAAATTAAATTGTTCTGGAATAAGGTTCATGTTTTAACTTAAATTGTTCTGGATAAGGTTCATGTTTTAACTTAAATTGTTCTGGAATAAGGTCCATGTTTTAATTTAAATTGTTCTGGAATAAGGTCCATGTTTTAATTTAAATTGTTCTGGATAAGGTTCATGTTTTAACTTAAATTGTTCTGGAATAAGGTTCATGTTTTAACTTAAATAGTTCCGGATAAGGTTCATGTTTTAACTTAAATTGTTCTGGAATAAGGTTCATGTTTTAACTTAAATTGTTCGGGAATAAGGTTCATGTTTTAACTTAGTTGTTCTGGAATAATGTTCATGTTTTAACTTAAATTGTTCTGGATAAGGTTCATGTTTTAACTTAAATTGTTCTGGAATAAGGTTCATGTTTTAACTTAAATTGTTCTGGAATAAGGTTCATGTCTTAACTTAAATTGTTCCTGAATAAGGTTCATGTTTTAACTTAAATTGTTCAGGGAATAAGATTCATGTTTTAACTTAAATTGTTCTGGAATAAGGTCCATGTTTTAACTTAAATTGTTCTGGAAGAAGGTTCATGTTTTAACTTAAGTTGTTCTGGAATAAGGTTCATGTTTTAACTTAAATTGTTCGGGAATAAGGTTCATGTTTTAACTTAAATTGTTCTGGAATAAGGTTCATGTTTTAACTTAAATTGTTCTGGAATAAGGTTCATGTTTTAACTTAAATTGTTCGGGAATAAGGTTCATGTTTTAACTTAAGTTGTTCTGGAATAAGGTTCATGTTTTAACTTAAGTTGTTCTGGAATAAGGTTCATGTTTTAACTTAAATTGTTCGGGAATAAGGTTCATGTTTTAACTTAAATTGTTCGGGAATAAGATTCATTTTTAAACTTGAATCGTTCTGGAATAAGATTAATACGAATGCATCAAATATTTAACTTAAATTGTTCGGGAATAAGATTATTATGAATGCATAATTTTTAAACTAAGATTAGTATGAATGCATCAAATATTTAACTTGAATCGTTCGGGAATAAGATTCATGTTTTAACTTAAATTGTTCGGGAATAAGATTAGTACGAATGCATCAAATATTTAACTAAGATTAGTACGAATGCATCATTTTTTTAACTTAAATTGTTCGGGAATAGGATTACAGGTTCACAATCTTTTATCCGAAATTCCGAAAAGCTCCGAAAAGCGGACATTTTTAACTGCCGGGATCGAGGCGCAAACTCGCGACCTTGCGGGCATGAGCCGAGCACTCTACCACTGAGCCACCTGTTAAACGTTAAAATCTACGCTAAAATTCTTCCATTCCGAAATCCGAGAAGTGTCTGGTCCTAAGGTTTTCGGATAAGAGATTGTGAACCTGTAGTACGAATGCATAATTTTTTAACTAAGATTAGTACGAATGCATCATTTCTTAACTTAAATCGTTCGGGAATAAGATTAGTATGAATGCATCAAATATTTAACTTAAATCGTTCGGGAATAAGATTATGTATGCAGATGATCTTGTGGTCTTTAGTCCATCTAGCGCTGGTCTCCAGCAGCTCCTTACTATATGTTCTGTGTATGGTGTGATGTGGAACATGACATTAAATATAATGCTAGTAAGAGTGCTGTTATGATCTGTCGAACCAAAGAGGATAAATGTCTAAAATATCCTGATTTTAAATTGGCTGGCAATAATCTTAGTGTCTGTAATAAGGTAAAATATCCAGGGCATATTATTACAGAACAAATGACAGATGATGAGGATATTTATAGGCAACGACACATGCTGTATGTACAGGCGAATATTCTCTTGCGTAAATTTGGTGCGTGTGCAGATGTGGTGAAGATGTCGCTATTTAGAGCATACTGCACACCACTCTACACTGCGCACCTGTGGTCGATCTATGGAAAGACAGGTTTGCAGAGACTAAAGGTGGCATATAACGATGCCATGAGAACAATGCTAAGGCAACCTAGATGGTGTAGTGCCAGTAATATGTTTGTGGCTGCAGGAGTCAGTACTTTAGAAGCTATCCTAAGACATCATATGTATAAATTCATTTGCAGGATAAATGACTAAAAATGTGCTTATTGTGGCCTTGTCAAACATAAGGGTTAGCACTACACGCTACGAATCCCAGCTGTGGAGACACTGGTCTCGTTGTAGGATATTGATCATTCTTTTAATCTGGATTTTTAACTCGTGTATTGCGTTTTAAAAAATATATAAATTATGATGTTTTTATAAGTGATATACTAAGATTTTATATGTATTTTATGATATTGTATTGTATTGGTTGCAAAGAAATTTCATTGTCCGCGTGGAAAAATCACCCATTGTGGAAAATACAATGGATGCAACTGTAAAAATGTGTAACGATTGTTAAAATAATCCCAAATATAAATTGATGGTCACAAATCATAGGAGCAGAATGAGGCCCATCGGGTCTACTCCGCCATTCAATCATGGCTGATTTATCTGAAGAAGGGTTTCGGCCCGAAACGTTGCCAATTTCCTTCGCTCCATAGATGCTGCTGGCACCCGCTGACTTTCTCCAGCATTTTTGTGTACCTATGGCTGATTTATCTCTCCCTCCTGCCTTCTCCCCCGACACCCGCACTAATCAAGAATCTATCTATCTCTGCCTTAAAAATATCCACTGACTTGTGGCCTCCACAGCCGTCTGTGGCAAAGAATTCCACACAGATTCACCACCTTCTATGGAGGCAGCATCTATGGATCGAAGGAATAGGTGACGTTTCGGGTCGAGGCCCTTTATATCTCCCTCCCTAACCCCATTCTCCTGCCTTCTCCCCTGACACCCGCACTAATCAAGAATCTATCTATCTCTGCTGTAAAAATATCCACTGACGTGGCCTCCACAGCCGTCTGTGGCAAAGAATTCCACCCTCTGACTAAAGAAATTCCTCCTCATCTCCTTCCTAAAGGAACGTCCTTTAATTCTGAGGCTGTGCCCGTCTGTGGCAGAGAATTCCACAGATTCACCACCCTCTGGCTAAAGAGATTCCTCCTCGTCTCCTTTCTGAAGGAACGTCCTTTAATTCTGAAGGTAGACAAATAATCACAATTGAAGAAGGGGCTCGACCCGAAACGTTGCCTATTCCCTTCGCTCCACAGATGCTGCCTCACCCGCTGAGTTTCTCCAGCATTTTTGTCTACCTTCGATTTTTCCAGCATCTGCAGTTCCTTCGTAAACATCCTTTAATTCTGAGGCTGTGCCCTCTGGTCCTAGGCTCTCCCACTAGTGGAAACATCCCCCCCCCCCCCCCACCATCCACTCTAACCAGGCCTTTCACTATTCGGTAACGTTTCAATGTGGTTTCTGCCCCTCATCCTTCTAAACTCCAGCGCTGTCAAACGCTCATCGTATGTTAACCCAGTCATCCCCGGGATCATCCTCGTAAAACCTCCTCTGGACCCTCTCCATGGCCATCGCATCCTTAAAAGCATCGAAGGTTATACACCGTGGTGTGCATTGTTATTGTAAACTGCTTTAATGAACACATTTTGATTATTATGGACTGCACAGCAGGTAGAGAGGTTGCCTCACTGTGCCAGAGGTTTGATCCTGACCATGAATGCTAACTATGTGGTGTTTGCATGTTGTTCCTGTGACTCCAGCGATATCTCTATATGTTTCCGTGGGCACACTTCTGTGTTCTTTCCACCTTGTGTGATAAGTATTTACCGTTAAATGCTTAACATGCCCTTTCTGCAGCAGAATGTAGTTGTGATTATTTGGTATTTGTGGCCTCGTGTTGGCACAAGGAACTGCAGGTGCTGGTTTCCAAAGAAAAAGACACAAAGTGCTGGAGTAACTCAGCGGGTCAGGCAGCATCCCTGGAGAACATGGGGAGGTGACATTTCAGGGTCGCCTTTCCACGTCCCCCAGAGACGCTGCCTGACCCGCTGAGTTACTGCAGCACTTTGTATCTTGGGCTCGCACGTGCCTGCAGACTGGATGGACAACACAGCTATGCACTTGGGAGCCACTGCCTTGTTGTACCTCTAGCGACCCAGGTTTGATAATGGCCCCCCCGTCGCTGTCTTTGTGGAGCTTTTCATCCCGTAGAATTCCCAAAATGTTCTATGGTTTCCTCCCACATCCCCAAATTCTTGCATGTTGCTTTAAATTTCCCTAGCTGTAGAATCTTGATTTGCTGGAGTGGGGAGAATAAGATTTAGACGGCACAGTGGCGCAGCGGTGGAGTTGCTGCCTTACAGCGCCAGAGGCTCTGGTTCAATCCTGACTAAGTTTGTACGTTCTTCCTGTGTCCGCGTGGGTTTTCTCCGGGCGCTCCGGGTTCCTCCTGCACTCCAAAGACGTGCAGGTTTGTGGACAGACTTGCCCCACTGTGTGACTCTTGAGTTGAGCCCTGTTCACTTTCTTGCACTTTCTCCCAGAGAAGACAGTACAGCATGCTGGAATGATTGTTCTGTACAGCATGGAAACAGGCCCTTCGGCCCACGCCGTCCATCAACCACCCGTTCACACCAGTTCTATGTTATCCCATTTTTGCAACCACTCCCTAGACAATTTGACAGAAGCCAATTAACCAATGTTTAATTTCGTGATACAGCGTGGGAACAGGCCCACTCATTCCGTGCCGACCAGCGATCCCCGCATGTTAACACTATCCTACACACACGGGGCAATTTTTACATTTATCAAGCCAATTTACCTACATACCTGTACGTCTTTGGAGTGTGAGAGTGCCTCGGAGAAAGCCCACGCGTTCACAGGAAGAACGCGCAAACTCTGTGCAGACAGCACCCGTAGTCGGGATCGAACCCGGGTCACTGGCGCTGTGAGGCAGCAGCTCTACTGCTGCGCCACTGTGCTGCCCAACGTGCACGTCTCTGTGAGAACGCGCAAACTCCACACAGACAGCACCCGAGGTCAGGATCGAACCCGTGACTCTGGCGCAGCGAAGCAGGGGCCCTGCCATTGTGCGGGTTATTGGAATGCTGCTTCTGTTGCCTTCCGATCGGAAACGTTCCCTCCACAGAGTACACGGATGGCTCAAGACTCGAGAGGAACGATGGGTGAGGCTGCCTGGCTTCCGTCGTCGATCTGATGCTCCAACCACCCACGCTTGGTGCCAGCGGACAATTGGAAGGAACTTTATTACTGTCTGTTCAATAGATGCTTACGAGAATGTTGCCAGGACTCGAGAGCCTGAGCTACAGGGAGAGGTCGTGTGGACCAGGGGAGCAGGAGGACGAGGGATGATCTTAGAGAGGTGTATAAGATCCTGATGGGAATAGATGGGGTGAATACACAGTGTTTTACCCAGAGTAGGACAATCAAGAGCCAGAGGAAATGAGCTTAATGTAAGGGGAAAGATTTAATAGGAACCTGAGGGGCAACTTTTCCCATGGTGGGTATGTGGAACGAGCTGCCAGAGGAGATAGTTGAGGCACAATTGAACATCTAAAACACAGGTACATGAAGATAGACACAAAGCTGGAGTAACTCAGCGGGTCAGGCAGCATCTCTGGAGAAAAGGAATAGGTGACGTTTTGGGTTAGAACCCTTGCTCAGACTAAAAGATAGAGAAGGCCAGGATAGGTATATAGAAAGGAGAGGTTTAGAGGGATGTTGGCAAAATGTGGGCAGTTGTAGATGGGGCATGTTAGTCAGTCCGGGCAAGTTGGGTCGAAGGGCCTGTTTCAGCACTGAATGAGACGATGATTTCAGTGGCAAGGTTGATACAGACAGGACAGCGAGGGATGGGTTAAGATCTGAACTGTGAGGCTGGGTAACGAGGGGCTGATGCTGAGCACAGTTTGTCGCTATCTGCTCTGAACTCATCGCAACATCTTGTGTCTTTGTTTTGAAAGGAGTGCGTGAAGATCTGATCGAACGCCTGCAGAACTACAGTCTCCAGGTGAGTGGGTCCACGCCGCCCTTCCCCGTCGCCACCGCAATCCCCGCTGTGTACGGACCAGCCTCCACGCCATCCTCGCCATCTCTACCTCGGGGTAGCAGCCGGCATAATCAAGGACCGTGACCCAACGCGGTCATTCCCTCTTCTCCCCTCGGGCAGCGGGTAGAGCTGCTGCCTCACCGCGCCGGAGACCCGGGTGCTGTCTGTACGCAGTTTGCACGTTCTCCCCGTGACCTGCGTGGGGTTTTCTCCGAGATCTTCAGTTTTAGACAATAGGTGCAGGAGTAGAGGCCATTTGGCCCTTCGAGCCAGCACCACCATTCAATGTGATCATGGCTGATCATCCCCAAGCAGTACCCCGTTCCTGCCTTCTCCCCATATCCCCTGACCCCGCTATTTTTAAGAGCCCTATCAAGCTCTCTCTTGAAACTTTTCTCCCACACTCCATAGACGTGCAGGTTTGCAGGTGAATTGGCTTTGGTGCAAATGTAAATTGTCCCTCGTGTGTGTGTGTGTTTGTGTGTAGGATAGTGTTAATGTGCGGGGATCACTAGTCGGTGCGGACTCGATGGGCCAAAGGGCCTGTTTCTGCACATTATCTCTAAACTAAACTAACGAAGCTTGAGGGTAGATAAAAATGCTGGAGAAACTCAGCGGGTGAGGCAGCATCTAGGGAGCGAAGGAATAGGTTCGACGTTTCGGGTCGAGACCCTTCTTTAGACCTTGAGAGGCTTAAGTCTGAAGAAGGGTTTCGACCCGAAACGTTGCCTAGTTCCTTCGCTCCATAGATGCTGCTGCACCCGCTGAGTTTCTCCAGCATTTTTATCTACCTTTGAGAGGCTTAAGAGTGCACAGCTCCAGACTCGAGAGCCTCTTCCCCTCTGTTATCAGCATTTGAAACAGCTTAGAGATACAGAGAGGAACAGGACCTTCAGCCCATTATGTCCGTGCCGACCAGTGATCCCCTTGCAGTAACATTATCCGGCACCCACTTGGGATAATTTATAATTACTACCAATTTACCTACAAACCTGTACGTCTGGAGTGTGGGAGGAAACCGGAGATCCTATAAAAATCCCATGCAGGTCACGGGGAGAACGTACAAACTCCGTACAGACAAGTCAAGTCACATTTATTTATATAACACATTTAATAAACAACTCTCGTTGGCCAAAGTGCTTTACATTTGTTATAAGAATAGCTCAACAAAACAGACTACATACATATATATCTTCAAACCCAGTCTGAAGAAGGGTTTCGGCCCGAAACGTCGCCTATTTCCTTTGCTCCATAGATGCTGCTGCACCCGCTGAGTTTCCCCAGCAATTTTGTGTACCGTACATACATATATACGTGTAGCCCTCACTCAGAGGACGTCAGGAAAGGCTTGGGAGTATAGATAAGTCTTTAGTCGTGACTTAAAAGAGTCGATGGAGGGGGCTGTTCGTTCTGATGGGAAGGGGGATGCTGCTATTCCACAGTCTAGGGGCTGCAACCGCAAAGGCACGATCGGTCGCCCCTGAGCTTATGCCTAGACCGCGGGATGTTCAGCAGCCCCAAGTCGGCCGATCTGAGGGGCCTGGAGGTGGAGTGGTGGGTGAGGAGACATTTTATGTAGGTGGGGGCAAGCCCATTGAGGGCTTTGTAGACATGGAGGAGGGACTTGAGCGGACAAGCACCCCTGTGGTCATGATCCAACCCGGGTTTCTGGCGCTGTGAGGCAGCAACTCTACCCGCTGCTCCACCGTGCCGCCCCACAGACAGTTCTTACAAACGGTCCTTCCATGAGCTGGGGTACTGTCCGATTCACTTTACCCCATTGCGGACATTGGACTTTGTCTCTGGAACCGATGCGCTACAACGGTGAGAACTATATTCTGCACTCTGTATCTTTCTCTTTGCTCTCCTTCCGAGTTTGACTTGATGGGAGGGTATTATCTGCCTGTTCGACGTCATCGTCTGTTTTTTGCCCTCCTGTGTTGCAGACTGGATCGATTCTGAACCGACCCGTGCGTAAGGATGAGCTGGACAAGGGGCACCCCATGTCACCCATGCCGGGGCAGGTGAGCAAAGCTCAGTTGGTTAGAGACGATTTGGGAATTGGGGGGGAATTGGGATACACCTCAGGCTTCTGAGATAAGGGACAAGGCGCGGAAACAGGCCCTTCGGCCCACCGAGTCCGCGCCGACCAGCGATCACCTCGTACGCCAGCACTATCCTACACACTAGGGACAAGTTACAAATTTTCACCGATGCCTATGAACTGACAAACCTGTACATCTTTGGGATGTGGGAGGAGGCCGGCGCTCCCGGAGAAAGACCACGCGGTCACAGGGAGAACGTACAGATGGCACCCCTAGTCAGGATCGAACCCGGGTCTCTGGCGCTGTAAGCAGTCACGGTGGAACAGCGGTAGAGTTAGCTGCCTTACAGCAGAATGCAGCGCCAGAGATCCGGGTTCGATCCCGACTATGGGTGCTGTCTGTACGGAGTTTGCACGTTCTCCCCGTGATCTGCGTGGGTTTTCTCCGAGATCTTCGGTTTCCTCCCACACTCCAAAGACGTGCAGGTTTGTAAGTTAATTTGCTTGATAAAAATGTTTTATTGTTTAAATTGTCCAAGTTGGCGATATGCAGAGTACTGCCCTGCCAACTACAAAATTCAGAAGGCAAGAGCAGCAGCTCCACCCGCTGCACCACTGTGACAACCTGATATCTGCTTTGTCTCGGCACTGGCTCAACCCTGGGGGGAAAAGGTTCTGACTGTCTACCCTATCCCCGCCTCTCACACTTGTGTAAACTTCTCCCTTCAACCTCCTGAAATTCCCGAGATAACCAACCTCGTCCTGTCTGTCCAACCTCTCCTTGTAGCTGGGCACAAAATGCTGGAGGAACTCAGCGGGACAGACAGCATCTCTCGACCCTTCACGTCACCCATTCCTTCTCTCCAGAGATGCTGCCTGTCCTGCTGAATTCCTCCAGCATTTTGTGCCTAATAATAATAATAATAAATTTTATTTATGGGCGCCTTTCAAGAGTCTCAAGGACACCTTACAAAAATTGAGCATGTAGAGGAAAAACATGTAAGGGGAATGAAATAAATAGTAGAGACATGACTAGTACACAATTTAAACCAGCATCTGCAGTTCCTTCCTACCAATCTCCCCATAGCGAATAACATCCATTCCAGGCAGCGTCCTGATAACTCTATTCTGCATTCCCTCCAAAGATTCAACCAGTAAACTGCACATAATTCTCCAAATGTAGTCTAACCAAGTCCTATAAGGTGCTAGGGAGTTTTTGACTCTCAATAACAAAGGTAGTTTTCTGTAGGTTCAAAAATAAGCCTTTTCAATAGTAATACGTTTATTTTTTTAAATACTAAAGCCTGTATATTATTATGTTTAGTAGAGTATCATCGCATAAGTATCAATAGAAGTAATCACTTGCCAGTTTCAATGGCGACCTATGATGAAACTGACAAACCATATTCTCAAGGGACAATGGTATCTGATTACCGGGGGGGGGGGTTACATGGAAATTGTTTTTTCTCCAGTATTGTTTAAATCCAAGGCAGCTTTTTTCCTCCCACTCGTCAAATTTCGAATTCATTTTCAAACATAGACGTAGAAAATAGGTGCAGGAGTAGGCCATTCGGCCCTTCGAGCCTGCACCGCCATTCAATATGATCATGGCTGATCATCCAACTCAGTATCCCATCCCTGCCTTCTCTCCATACCCCCTGATCCCTTTAGCCACAAGGGCCACATCTAACTCCCTCTTGAATATAGCCAATGGACTGTGGCCTCAACTACCTTCTGCGGCAGAAAATTCCACTCTCTGTGTAAAAAAACTTTAGTTCCCAATTTAAATCTCATTCTAACTAATTCAGCCCCAGGTGATGCAAGTGTTGTTCCTCAATTCATCACTAGCACTTAGTTGTGTAAGTTCTAGGAGCAGAATTAGGCCATTCGGCCCATCAAGTCCACTCTGCCATTCAATCGTGGCTGATCTATCTTTCCCTCTCAACCCCATTCTCCTGCCTTCTCCCCATAACCCCGACACCCGCACTAATCAAGAATCTGTCAATCTCCACCTTAGAAATATCCATTGATGGCCTCCACAGCCAATTCGTATCATAGTCGAATTAGTAGATACCTAATCTCTGAGAAACCTTGTGTTGTATAAGCACATTATAAAGTCGATTATATCAATGGAAAAAGGTGGTTAAACAGCATAAAAACACAGAAAGTACCGTCACTGGGTTGACGCAGTTAATAGTCTCGTTAATATGCTTCGGGTCGTGGTGTGGGGAACCACAACAGACAAGGGAAACTGAACACTATTCAGGGGAGAACATGCAAACTCCATTCAAACAGCAGCCAAGATTGGGATTGAACCCAACCAACCACTGTGCACCCGGGCTACTCCTTGATTGAGTGGGTAGACAAAATTGCTGGAGAAACTCGGCGGGTGAGGCAGCATCTACGGAGCGAAGGAATAGGTGACGTTTCGGGTCGAGGCCCTTTATCTCTCCCTCCTGACCCCATTCTCCTGCTTTCTCCCTATAACCCCTGACACCCGTAATAATCAAAAATCTATCTATCTCTGCTGTAAATATATCCATTGACTTGGCCTCCACAGCCATCTGTGGCAAAGAATTCCACAGATTCACCACCCTCTGGCTGAAGAGATTCCTCCTCATCTCCTTTCTAAAGGAACGTCCTTTAATTCTGAAGGTAGACAAATAATCACAATTGAAGAAGGGTCTCGACCCGAATCGTCGCCTATTTCATTCGTTCCATAGATGCTGCCTCACCCGCTGAGTTTCTCCAGCATCTTTGTGTACCCTGAAGCTTCTTTAGATTAGTTTAGAGATACTGCGCGGAAACAGGCCCTTTGGCCCATTGAATCCGCACCGACTTGTGATCCCTGCACCTTAACACACACACACACACACACACACACACACACACACACGGGACAATTTACATTTGCACCAAAGATTTTTCAGCATCTGCAGTTCCTTCTTAAACACTGATTGAGTGGAATTAGTCGTTCGTCTCGCAGAGGCAAATGGACATTTAGTAATTGCCGCTGGGTTAAGTATTAAATCAAAAGAGTTATTGATTAAAGCTATTAGCGGAGAAGGAAAAGAAGTGGCCATATGGAGAAGGATGTGGGACTTGGTGAGGATGTTGCCAGGATCTGAAGCCCTGAGCTATAGAGAGCGGATGGGCAGACTAGGGCTTAATTCCTCAGAGCGCAGGAGGCTGAGGGAATGACCTTATAGATGTGTGTAAATGAGGGGGATAGACGGGGCAAATACACAGAGACTTGTACCCAGCGTAGGGGAATCAAGACCCAGAGGATGTGTGTTTAAGGAGAGGGGAAAGATTTAAAGGGAACATGAGGGGCAACTTTTTCACACAAGATGCTGGTGCAACAGCGGTGGTAGAGGAGAAAATATATACTTGATGTTTCGGGTCGAGACACTTCTTCAGATTTGATTCTACTGAAGAAGGGTCTCGACCCGAAAAGTCACCTATTTCTTTTCTCCAGAGATGTTTGCTGCCTGACCCGTTGAGTTACTCCAGCATTTTGTGTCTATCTTCGGAGTCAACCAGCATCTGTAGTTCCTTCCTACACTTGGGCTAGGTACATCGATTGGAGGGCTACGAGGCAAATGGGACCATCTTGAATGGGGCGTGTTGGTCAGCATGGGCAGGTAGGGCCGAAGGGCCTGTTTGTGGGCTTTGTGACAGCGTTAAGATGTTTTAACAATATCCCGAGAAGCTATATAAATGCAGCGTGTTGTTGTCCAGTTGCTGGTTGTCTGTGGGGTGATCAGACACTTCCAGCATGGGCGGGATGGGCTGAAGGGCCTGTTTGTCTGCCGTTTGATACTATGATTGTATGACCGCCTTTAGGTGTTTAATGATATTCACGCTGTTTGACTCGAGTGTAGATGGGGCCGTGTTGGTCAGCATGAGCCAGTTGGGCCGAAGGGCCTGTTTCCATGCAGTATGACTGGTGTAGATGGGGCAAGTTGGTCAGTGTGAGCATGTTAGGCCGAAGGGCCTGTCTACTGCCGTATGACTGGTGTAGATGGGGCAAGTTGGTCAGTATGAGCAGGTTGGGCCGACGGGCCTGTCTACTGCCGTATGACTGGTGTAGATGGGGCAAGTTGGTCAGTATGAGCAGGTTGGGCCGACGGGCCTGTCTACTGCCGTATGACTGGTGTAGATGGGGCAAGTTGGTCAGTATGAGCATGTTAGGCCGAAGGGCCTGTCTACTGCCGTATGACTGGTGTAGATGGGGCAAGTTGGTCAGTGTGAGCATGTTAGGCCGACGGGCCTGTCTACTGCCGTATGACTAGTGTAGATGGGGCAAGTTGGTCAGCATGAGCCAGTTGGGCCGAAGGGCCTGTTTCCATGCAGTATGACTGGTGTAGATGGGGCAAGTTGGTCAGTGTGAGCATGTTAGGCCGAAGGGCCTGTTTCCATGCAGTATGACTGGTGTAGATGGGGCAAGTTGGTCAGTATGAGCAGGTTGGGCCGAAGGGCCTGTCTACTGCCGTATGACTGGTGTAGATGGGGCAAGTTGGTCAGTATGAGCATGTTAGGCCGAAGGGCCTGTCTACTGCCGTATGACTGGTGTAGATGGGGCAAGTTGGTCAGTGTGAGCATGTTAGGCCGACGGGCCTGTCTACTGCCGTATGACTAGTGTAGATGGGGCAAGTTGGTCAGTATGAGCCAGTTGGGCCGAAGGGCCTGTTTCCATGCAGTATGATTAGTGTAGATGGAGAATCTTGGTTAGCATGGACAGGTTGGGCCAAATGACCCGTTTCCACGTTGTAAGACTCTGAGATGGGGCATCTGGGTCAGCGTGGGCTGGTTGGGCCGAAGGGCCTTGTGTGTGTGTATGTACTTGATTGATGACAGTGTTTAGATGTTTAGGGATATCCCTGGAGCTATATAAATGCAGGCTACAGTTGTGCGGTTGCTGGTTGACTGTGGGCTGGGTTGGTCAGACACTTGCAGGCCGGGCCGGTGTAGAAGTATAAGTGTAGCTTGTTGTAATGGCCGCTCGCTCGCTCACTGTCTGTGGGGTGGGGTGGTCAGACACTTCCAGCTCCACTGGCCGATGTCGTCACTCGCCGCCTTCGTCTCTTGCAGATGGCCGGGATGCAGATGCCCCCCCGCTCCATGGGCATGTCGCGAATCCCCCACCCGCCCGGCATGCAGATGGGCTTCCCCATGGGGGTGCCCCACGGGATGGGCCCCCGCATGCACATGCCCTCCGTCGACCCGTCGGGCCTCTCCGAGGAAGAGAGGCTGAAGCTGGCACAGCAGCAGGCCGCCATCCTCATCCAGCAGGAGGAGAGAGCCAAGCAGGTAACACGACCCTCCGGCTGGGCTGGGTGAGGAGGGGGGGGGGGGGAATGGGGGAGGGGGGGGGGCGCGCACACTCGCGGTGTCGCATGTCTATAATGGGCCTGGCCCACATAGAGTGGTGAATCTGTGGACAGGCTAGATGCAGGAAGATTGTTCCTGATGTTGGGGAAGTCCAGGACAAGGGGTCACAGTTTAAGGATAAAGGGAAAGTCTTTTAGGACCGAGATGAGAACAACATTTTTCACACAGAGAGTGGTGAATCTGTGGAATTCTCTGCCACAGAAGGTAGTTGAGGCCACAGTTCATTGGCTATATTTAAGAGGGAGTTAGATGTGGCCCTTGTGGTTAAAGGGATCAGGGGGTATGGAGAGAAGGCAGGTACAGGATACTGAGTTAGATGATCAGCCATGATCATATTGAATGGCGGTGCAGGCTCGAAGGGCCGAATGGCCTCTACTCCTGCACCTATTTTCTATGTTTCTATGTACACGACTTTTTCGGCGACTGCCGGCACCTGTCATAGGCCATTTAGGACTGAGATGAGGAGAAAGCCTTTTCCACCCAGAGAGTTGTGTGAGTCTGTGGAATTCTCTGCCACAGAGGGGCGGTGGAGGCCGATTCACTGGATGTTTTCAAGAGAAAGAGTTAGATTTAGCTCTTGGGACTAAAGGAATCCAGGGATATGGGGACAAGGCAGGAACGGGGTACTGATTGTGGATGATCAGCCGTGATCATATCGAATGGCGGTGCTGGCTCGAAGGGGCCGAATGGCCTCCTCCTATTGTCTATGTTACAGGTCGGCGAAAATGTTCAACATGTTGAAAATCCAGCGGCGACCAGAACAAGGTACGACTCTTTGGGCGACTACTCACGACCATACAGGCTTCACCCCGCGACATGTTGCCTGTACGGTCGTGAGTCTCCTCAGTCGCCCAAAGAGTCGTAGCGTCTTTCTAGTCACCGCTGGATTTTCAACATGTCGAACATTTTCGGCGACCTGTGACGGGTGCCGGCAGTCACCGAAAATGCCCTGTAAGTGGGACAGGCCCAGAGCAGTTGAATCAAGGACCAGAGGGGCTAGGTTTATGGTTAACGGGAAACGATTTAATAGGGATCTAGGGTTGAATTTTCCACACACACACACACAGGGTGGCGGGTGTATGGAACAGGCTGCCGGAGGAGATAGTTGAGGCAGGGATTATAACAAAATCTAAGAAATATTTTGTGGACAGGTACATACATGGATAGGAAAGGTTTAGAAGGATGTGGGCCAAAGACAGGCAGGTGGGACTAGTGTACTTGGGCGGGAGGGGGTTGTTTCCTTGCTATCGGACTCGTAAGACCCTCTTCCCTGCCCCTCTCCACACCTCGGGCAAAGGCAGCACCGTGCCTTCGAGAAGTCCGCCCATTTCCAGTGTACAGGTACAGGATAAGGGAATAACGTTTAGTGCAAGGTAAAGTCCGATCAAGGATAGTCTGAAGGTCACCAATGGGGAAGATAGTAGTTCAGGACTTTAGTATAATTATAGATTTTAGATAGTAGTCTGAAAAAGGGTCTCCACTGAGTTACTCCAGCTATTCCTTTGCTCCAGAGATGCTGGCTGACCCGCTGAGTTACTCCAGCTTGGTGTCTATTACAATTGAGCAATTCACAGTGCACAGATACATGATCAGGGAATAACGTTTAGTGCAAGATAAAGTCCAGTAAAGTCTGATCAAGGATAGTCCGAGGGTCCCCAATGAGGTAGATAGTAGTTCAGGACCGCTCTCTGGTTGTGGTAGGATGGTTCAGTTGCCTGATAACAGCCGGGAAGAAACTGTCCCTGAATCTGGAGGTGTGTGTGCGTTGGTTTTCACACTTCTGTACCTCTTGCCCGATGGGAGAGGGGAGAAGAGGGAGTGACGTTCTAGGAAGTGTAGATGCGCTGCAGGAAATGCGGTGTGTGTGTGTGTGTTTGCGCGCGCAGAGTACTCTGAGCAAGGCAGTCGTGCATGCGGTGCTTCATATACGAGGAGCGTTCGCGCATGTGGGGCGTCCTGTGCAGTGTTTCGGGACTCTCTCTCTCTCGGTGTTGCGTGTGGTCGCGGGGCGCGTGATCGGCGCGGTGGGCCGGCGGGGAGTGTGATCGGCGCGGTGGGCTGGCGGGGAGTGTGATCGGCGCGGTGGGCCGGCGGGGAGTGTGATCGGCGCGGTGGGCCGCGGGGAGTGTGATCGGCGCGGTGGGGCTGGCGGGGAGTGTGATCGGCGCGGTGGGCTGGCGGGGAGTGTGATCGGCGCGGTGGGCTGGCGGGGCGTGTGATCGGCGCGGTGGGCCGGCGGGGCGTGTGATCGGCGCGGTGGGCCGGCGGGGAGTGTGATCGGCGCGGTGGGCTGGCGGGGAGTGTGATCGGCGCGGTGGGCCGGCGGGGAGTGTGATCGGCGCGGTGGGCTGGCGGCGGGGTGCGTCCCGCCCGGGTTGGCGAGCGAGGTTTGCATGCTTTGGGTGATTTCTTTTCTTTTGCAAAGCAGATGAGACGCAGGGCCTCGGTGCTGCAGCTCCCGCTGACTCGTTTCGCGTCTTCCCCTCAGGCAGCCGCTCTGATGCAGCACGAGAGGAAGCAGCAGGAAATGGCACAGCTGCAGCAGGGTGTCTCGGGACCCCGGCCTATGGACGTCCGGCCCCGCCTGACGATGGGGCCGCGAGGTAGGTGACGCACCGCCGCCGCGTACAGGGGGGGATGGGGGGGGAGCGGGGGCAACAAGCAATAACTGCAGGGGGGGTGTGTGTGTTTGTACGTGTTTACGGTATATTTTAGTGTGTGCGTGTTTGTACATTGCGTGTTTTTCTACGTGCATGTTTGCGTGTCTACGTGTGCATGTTTATGCGTATTTTTCTGCGTGTATGTATGTGTGTGCGTGTTTGTACGTGTTGGTGGTTGTGCGTGTTTACGTGTGCGTGTTTGTACGTGTGCGTTGGTAAAGGTGATGAGAGGGGACATGAGGGGCATTGGGGGTGGGGGGGGGGGGGGATAGTGGGGGTTGAGAGGGGCCGGGAGTTGCAGAAGGCGGGTGTAGCGGGAGATGTTCCGTATCGAACCCGGGTCTCTGCCGCTGTGATGCAGCTACTCTACCGCTGCGCCAGGCCCAGACCTGAAGCGCCCCTTATAAACGCCCTCCAGAGATGTGCAGGAAAAAGAACTGCAGATGCTGGTTTAAATCGAAGGTAGACACAAAAAGCTGGAGTACCCTCCTTCATCTATGTCGAGACCCTCCTTCGTCTATGGAGAGAAGGAATGGGCGACGTTTCGGGTCGAGACCCTTCCGGGTCTCGACCCGAAACGTCGCCCATTCCTTCTCTCCATAGATGCTACCTCGCCCGCTGAGTTACTCCAGCATTTTGTGTCCACCTTCGATTTGACCAGCATCTGCAGTTCTTTCTTACGCCTGCTTTGAAGATGTGGATTACCAACCTGATCTCCCGGTGGCCCAGCACTTCGACTCCCCCCCCCCCCCTCCCATTCCCAATCCCACCTTTCTGTCCTGGGCCTCCTCCATGGCCGGAGTGAGTCCCACCGCAAATTGGAGGAGCAGCACCTCGTATTTCGCTTGGGCAGTCTGCACCCCAGCGGCGTGAACATTGACGTCTCCAATTTCAGGCAGTCCCTGCTCTCTCCTCCCCTTCCCAGCTCTCCCACTGCCTCCGCCTCTTCCTTTCTTCTTCGGAAGAGACACGAAAGGCTGGAGTAACTCAGCGGGACAGGCGGCACCTCTGGAGAGAAGGAAGGGGTGACGTTTCGGTTCGAGATGCCGCCTGACCTGCTGAGTGACTCCAGCACGTTGTGTGTTTTCAGTGTTGATATGAATCTGTTGTTTGCTGCCGTGCGATTTTGTTCTGATGGTGTTTTATTTCTCTCTCTCTCTCTCTCCCTCCTCTCCTGACGTTCCCCGTGCACCAGGCAGCGGGCCCATTCAGTTGTCCATGTCCGTGGGCATGCGTTCGTCACCGCAGGGGATGTCCGCCACGCTGACCGGGCCAGGGATGGGCCCACGCATCCGCGGACCACCCCCACCCCCCGGAGAAGAGAACAGAGAGGTAACGCAGCCGCTCTGAGTCCGCCGCGCGGGACACGGGCCGGCGGCAAGGTGGCGCGGCGGGTAGAGCTGCTGCCTCACAGCGCCAGGGACCCGGGTTCCATCCCGACCCACAGGAGATTGTACCTTCCCCCCCCCCCCGTGACCTGTGTGGGTTTTCTCCGAGATCTTCGGTTTCCTCCCACACTACGATAACGTACAGGTTCATAGACATGGACAATAGGTGCTGGCTCGAAGGGCCGAATGGCCTACTCCTGCACCTATTTTCTATGTTTCTAGTGTGATTGAGCGCTGAATTGGAAGTACCTCTGGCTGAAACTAGAATTCATTCACCAGGGGAAGCTTGTTACATAGAAACATAGACAATAGGTGCAGGAGTAGAGGCCATTCGGCCCTTCGAGCCAGCACCGCCATTCAATATGATCACGGCTGATCATCCAACTCAGTATCCCGTACCTGCCTTCTCCCCTGACTCCGCTATCTTTAAGAGCCCTATCTAGCTCTCCCTCTCTCCCTCTCTCTCTCCCTCTCTCCCTCTCTCCCTCTCTCCCTCTCTCCCTCTCTCCATCTTTCCCTCCATCTGTCTCCCTCTCTCTCCCTCTCTCTCTCTCTCCCTCCCCCTCTCTCCCCCCCACACTCCCTCCCACTGTCCCCCACTATCTTCCCACCCCCTCTCTCTCTCCTTCACCCTCTCCACTCTTCCCCCCCCCCCCACTCCCTCCTCCTCTCTCCCCCCTGCTTTTCCCCTCCCCTTCCCCCATCCTGTCCGCCCCTCTTTCTCTGCCCCCCCCCCCACCCCACCCCCACTCTCTCTCTCTCTCCCGCCACCTTCCGCAGATGCTGCCTGACCCCCTGAGTTCCTCCGGCACTGTTTGCCTTGCTGGAGGTGAAGCGTTTGCTGCACCTGTCCACCAGGTGTCCTCGCACAGCCACCAATGCTGTTCCCTCTCCATGTGTCCCACCTGTGATATAATATCTAATAACTCTCAATAAAATCCCTCAATAGAACCGTCTCGATCATCAGCGTGGATGAAATTCTCTGGTTAGGTCTTCCCCGCTAGAGGGAGAGTCTAGGACCAGAGGCCGCAGCCTCAGAATTAAAGGACGTACCTTTAGACAACAGACAATAGGTGCAGGAGTAGAGGCCATTCGGCCCTTCGAGCCAGCACCGCCATTCAATGTGATCATGGCTGATCATCCCCAATCAGTACCCCGTTCCTGCCTTCTCCCCATATCCCCTGACTCCGCTATCTTTAAGAGCCCTATCTAGCTCTCTCTTGAAAGCATCCAGAGAACCGGCCTCCACCGCCCTCTGAGGCAGAGAATTCCACAGACTCACAACTCTCTGTGTGGAAAAAGTGTTTCCTCGTCTCCGTTCTAAATGGCTTACCCCTTATTCAGGCAGGTACGGGTTATTGATAGGGGACAACATGACATACAGTGACAGTTCAGAATGACGTATAAAACATGAAACATTAATAATAAAACATTATCTCTGCAGAGATGCTGCCTGTCCCGCTGAGTTACACCAGCAATTTTGTGTCTTGTTATGCTGTGAAGTCGGGAGAATGGTGTTATGGGGGTGGACATGATAGATTGGCGGAGCAGAGTGGATGGGCCGAATGGCCTAATTCCGCTCCTATGCCTTTTTTAGCCTAGTTTATTAACGTCAAATGTACCGAGGTACAGTGAAAGGCTTTTGTTCCCCTGCTAACCAGTCAAAGAACAGACTGCGATGAATATAATCAAGCCGCAAGGCGTACAGGCAGGGTACAACATTTATTGGAAAGATACCAAGTTGAAGTTTAGTTTCCAGATACAGCGCAGAAACAGGCCCTTCGGCCCACCAAGTCGGTGCTGACCCGCGATCCCCATACTAACACTACCTGCAGGTGCAGCAGGCAGTGAAGAAAACAAATGGTATGTTAGCATTCGTAGCAAAAGGATTTGAATATAAGAGCAGGGAGGTTCTACTGCAGTTGTACAGGGTCTTGGTGAGACCACACCTGGAGTATTGCGTACAGTTTTGGTCTCCTAATCTGAGGAAAGACATTCTTGCCATAGAGGGAGTACAGAGAAGGTTCACCAGACTGATTCCTGGGATGGCAGGACTTTTATATGAAGAAAGACTGGATAGACTCGGCTTGTACTCGCTAGAATTTAGAAGATTGAGGGGGGATCTTATAGAAACTTACAAAATTCTTAAGGGGTTGGACAGGCTAGATGCAGGAAGATTGTTCCAGATGTTGGGGAAGTCCAGAACAAGGGGCCACACAGTTTAAGGATAAGGGGGAAATCTTTTAGGACCGAGATGAGAAAATCATTTTTCACACAGAGAGTGGTGAATCTGTGGAATTCTCTGACACAGAAGGTAGTTGAGGCCACAGTTCATTGGCTATATTTAAGAGGGAGTTAGATGTGGCCCTTGTGGCTAAAGGGATCAGGGGGTATGGAGAGAAGGCAGGTACAGGATACTGAGTTGGATGATCAGCCATGATCATATTGAATGGCGGTGCAGGCTCGAAGGGCCGAATGGCCTCCTCCTGCACCTATTGTCTATGTTTCTACCGACACACACTAGGGACAATGTACAGGTATACCGAAGCAATTAACGTACAAACCTGCACGTCTTTGGGGTGTGGGAGGAAACCGGAGCACCCGGAGAAAACCCACGCAGGTCACGGGTGGGAACGTACAGGCAGCAACCGCGGTCAGGAACGATCCCGGGTCTCTGGCTCTGCGAGACAGCAGCTCTACCCGCTGCGCCCCCTCGTAACTTGTCACCTGGGCCCGTGAGCTGAAGTGTGTGTGTGTGTGCGCCCGTTGCACGATGTTGTCTCACCCAAACTCTTCCTTCTCTGGCAGGGCGATGAGCTGGGACCCGGCCCCAGAATCCCCCAGGTCCTTGAGAAGATCCTTCAACTCAAGGAGCAGCGGCAGGTGGAGCAGACGGCAATATCGGAGGCTTCAGGTCAGTAGCGACATCGTCTCTTGTTCCCCCCCCCCCTGGTCATATGGTCATGAGTGGTGTTTGAATGGAGTTTGCATGTTCACCCTTTAACCATGTGGAGTTTCCCTCATAAGTTGTTGGAGCAGAATTAGGCCATTCGGCCCATCAAGTCTACTCCGCCATTTAATCAATGGCTGACACAGCTGGAGACCCGGGTTCGATCCTGACCTCGGGTGGTGTCTGTGTGAGTGTGCGTGTCTGTGTGAGTGTGCGTGTCTGTGTGTGAGCGTGTCTGTCTGTGTGAGTGTGTGTGAGCGTGTGTGTGTGTGTCTTTGTGTGTGTCTCTCTGTGTGTGTCTCTGTGTGTGTGTGTGTCTCTGTGTGTGTGTCTCTGTGTGTGTGTGTGTCTCTGTGTGTGTGTCTCTGTGTGTGTGTGTGTCTCTGTGTGTGTGTCTCTGTGTGTGTGTGTGTCTCTGTGTGTCTCTCTGTGTGTGTCTCTCTGTGTGTGTCTCTGTGTGTGTGTGTGTCTCTGTGTGTGTGTCTCTGTGTGTGTGTGTGTCTGTGTGTGTGTGACTGTCTGTGTGTGAGTGTCTGTGTGTGTGCCTGTGAGTGTGTCTGAGTGTGTCTGTGAGTGTGTCTGTGTGAGTGTGTCTCTGTGTGTGTGTGTGTGTCTCTGTGTGAGTGTGTCTCTGAGTGTGTCTGTGAGTGTGTCTGTGTGAGTGTGTCTCTGTGTGTGTGTGTCTGTGTGTGTGTTTGCAGTTCCTTCCCACTGAGCTCTAGTTTCTGCTGTTTGTGTCTCTGTAGATGAGGCTGATTCAACGCTGGGAGCCACCCTGACACCGGCCGATACCGAGGATGAAGAGCTCGCCTCGTCGCTGTCGAAGAAAGAGGTTTGTTGCAGCCGTCATCGTCAGTCATAGGGGCTGAATCGGGCCATTCAGCCCATCCGCGTCTACTCCACCATCCAATCGTGGCTGCTCTACCTCTCCCTCTCAACCCCATTCTCCTGACATCTCTCCTCCGTTCACTGCCCCTGGCCCTCTGTCTACATAGAGCCCATGCCTGTCCATGGTGGAACCTCCCTCCCATGGCGTACCCACCCGTAAAAGGGGCCACATCACCCCGATCCTGGCCTCTCTCCACTGGCTCCCAGTACGGTACAGAATCAACTTCAAGCTCCTCTTATTCGTTTACAAAGCCCTTAACGGGCTTGCCCCCCCATATCAAAAATCTTCTAACCCACCATTCTACCTCCTGCTCCCTCAGGTCGGCCGACTTGGGGCTACTCACCATCCCGCGGTCTAGGTTTAAGCTCAGGGGCGACCGCACTCTTGCGGTTGCAGCCCCTACACTGTGGAATTGAATTGAATTGAATTTCCTTTATTGTCATTCAGACCTTTCAGTCTGAACGAAATTTCGTGCCTGCAGGCCCTGCAGAACAGCATCCCGCTCCCCATCAGAACTGCCTCCTCCATCGACTCCTTTAAGACACGACCCAAAACCTATTTCCACTCCCTAGCGTTTTTGAGGCCCTCTGATATAGTACAGTACAGTTTATGGATGTATTGTTAGATCTGTGTACCATTGTATGTATTAAGATAGTCCCTGCACTGATGCTCAGCACTTTGGTCAACGTGAGTTTTTAAATGTGCTATACAAATAAAATTGATTGATTGAGTTTCTCAAGAGATAGGAGCAGAATAGGGGCCATTTGGCCCATCGGGTCTACTCCGCCATTCATTCATGGCCGATCTATCTCTCCCTCGCAACCCCATTCTCCTGCCTTCTCCCCATAACCCCTGACACCTGCACTAATCAAGAATCATGGCTGATCTCTTTTCCCTCAATCCCATCCCCTTCGCCCTCCAACCCTTGACCCCCTTACTAATCAACAACCCATCACCTCCACCTCCAGTGACAGGTTTGGGATTTAAAAAAATAGGGCGGGGGATAAAAATGGCTCTTCTCCCTTTTTTTGTTTCAGAAAAGCCGGAAACGCCGCAACAGAAAGAAGAAAAAGAAGGGGGTGCGGGGCGAGGAGAACGGGGTGAAGAAGAAGGCGGAGGCGGTGGAAGCCATGGACACCGACACGGATGTAGAGGTGGAGTACATCACCGAGGAGCCGGAGATGTTCGACGCCAACTTCATCTACTTCAAGAGGATATTCGAGTCCTTCAGGGTAGGTGGCTCTCAAGTTATCGGAGTAGGCAATAGACAATAGGTGCAGGAGTAGGCCCATTCGGCCATTCAATGTGATCATGGCTGATCATCCTCAATCAGTACCCCGTTCCTGCCTTCTCCCCTGACTCCGCTATCTTTAAGAGCCCTATCTAGCTCTCTTTTGAAAGCATCCAGAGAACCAGCCTCCACCGCTCTCTGAGGCAGAGAATTCCACAGACTCACAACTCTCTGTGATAAGCCATGGTCAGCCATGATCATATTGAATGGCTGTGCAGGCTCGAAGGGCCGAATGGCCTACTCCTGCACCTATTTTCTATGTTTCTATAAAAAGTGTTTCCTCGTCTCCGTTCTAAATGGCTTACCCCTTATTTTTGAACTGTGTGTGACCCCTGGTTCTGGACCCCCCCCAAACATCGGGATCATGTTTCCTGCCTCTAGCGTGTCCAAACCCTCAATAATCTTATATGTTTCAATAAGATCCCCCCCTCATCACTCGAAGGGCCAAATGGCCTACTCCTGCATCTATTGTCTATTGTCTATTGTTATTGGAGGCCCTTGGACTATCCTTGCACGGACTTTGCTGGCTTTACCTTGCACTAACTGTTATACCAATTATCCTGTATCTGTACCCTGTGGACGGCTCGATTGTAATCATGTAGTGTTTCCACAACAGCAGCTTTTCACTGTACCTCAGTACACGTGACAATAAACTCGTGAAACTTAATAACCCACGCCCTCTCTCCTCTCCTCTCTTCTCAGCTGACGGACGATGTGAAGAAAGACAAGGACAAAGAGCCGGACAAAACCGACAAGCTGGAGTCGGCCGTGGTGCTGAAGAAGAAAGGGTTTGAAACGGACCTGAAGGGGAGCAGTGACGATGATGATTTGGACAGTGATGATGATGCGGTGAGTGTGGGGCCCCTCGTTGTAGCACGGGCAATCTACGCCTACATCCTCGCCCCCTCCCCGCCACTCCCTGCTACCCCCTCTCCTCCCAGCTCCATTTCCTTCGCTCCATAGATGCTGCTGCACCCGCTGAGTTTCTCCGGCATTTTTGTCTGCCTTCGATTTTCCAGCATCTGCACAGTTCCTTCTTGAACACAAAATGCCGGAGTAACTCAGCGGGACGGGCAGCATCTCTGGAGAGAAGGAATGGGTGACGTTTTGGGTCAAGACCCTTCTTCAGTCTGAGAGTCGGGGGGGGGGGGGGGGGGAAACGAGAGATATGGAAGGGATGATGGGCACGGTGGCACAGCGGGTTGAGCTGCTGCCTCACAGCACCAGAGACCCGGGTTCGATCCCGACTACGGGCGCTGTCCGTACGGAGTTTGTAAGATCTCCTCGTGACCGTGTGGGTTTTCCCCGGGTGCTCCGGTTTCCTCCCACGCTGCAAAGGCGCGCGGGTTTGTAGGTTAATTAGCTTCAGTAAAAGATGGTAAATTGGCCATAGTGTGTGTGTGTGTGTGTGATGCCCATTGAGGTTGTGCTGGGCAATCGCTCTACAAAGCCTACAAAGGGCATCAACGGAATGGAGAGGGGAAGAGCCATCGAGAACACCACAGAGGCAGCGGAGAAGGCCTCGCGATGGCTCTGGATCAGGAGAGGAGGGAATGCCACCTGAACACAAGTCGTGGTCTGATCAACCGTGGCTGGGTCGCCTGGGCGAGGGTGTCTGATGTTGAAAGCAAAGATCCTACAGCGAGCAAGATAGTCCACTCGACGGAAAAGGCGTAGTACGCTCATGGGCAGATTCAGGGGGTAATTTTCGGCCCCATTTCAGTAACCGGCTTCCGTCTCCGCACCAAAGATCCCATCGTAGCGGAGCAAAGATACTAGCGCGGAGACGGAAGCCGGTTATGGAAACATCCTCGTAAAAATCAAAGTTCTTTGGTAAAAATCTTCTCATTTTCAGAATTTTAATTTATTAACACAAACTGTTCCCCCGCAACGTTGATTACACTGCGGGTCGGGTCGGGTTACTGAAATGGATGAAAGAAAGGCCCACGTTCCGTTCCGTTGTGTACTACACATCTGCCCATTGCATTTAGCAGGAGTGGTCTATAGGATCTTTGGTTGAAAGGCCCAAAACACCCAATGAACCCAGGTTACATCACTGATGATGCGTTCAGGAGCATGCATTTTTAAATCAGTGTACGGGGTGATCGCTGGCTGGTCGGCGTGGACTCGTGGTGCCGAAGGGCCTGTTTCCACACTGTATCTCTGAGCTAAACCCGTGAAGTGGCTCGCTGTGGCGGGCGGTGATGTCGCCGGGGACTGACACTAAACTGAACCGTGGGGCTCTTATTCCCTCAGATGAAGAAGGACGACCTCCCCAAGCTGTCAAAGAAGAAGATGAGGAGACTGAATCGCCTGAGTGTGGCTGAACTGAAGCAGGTACGTTGCATTGTGTGCCGACTTAGCTGGAAGGAAGTGTGCGGGGCCAGGTTTATTTTTAACACAGTGGTGGGTAACTGTGTCAGACTCCATGACCCCTGACATCCGCTGACCTCTGCCCTTTGGCCCGCAGCTGGTGGCCCGGCCGGACGTGGTGGAGATGCACGACGTGACAGCGCACGACCCCAAGCTGCTCGTCCACCTCAAGGCCACCCGCAACTCGGTGCCCGTGCCCCGGCACTGGTGCTTCAAGCGCAAGTATCTGCAGGGCAAGCGCGGCATCGAGAAGCCCCCCTTCGAGCTGCCCGAGTTTATCCGCCGCACCGGCATCCAGGAGATGAGAGAGGCCCTGCAGGAGAAGGTAAAGTGTGTGTGTGTGTACACTTGTACGTGTGTGTGTGTACACTTGTACGTGTATGTGTATAGCTCTGTGCGTTTGTGAGTGAATGTGTGTGTGTATGTGCGTATGCAACTCTGTGTGTGTATAGGAATCTGTATATGTGCGCGCCGTGCGCAGGCAGCCTGTGTGTGTGTGTGTGTGTGGGCACCCTGCCCCCGTGTCTGTGTGTGGAGGAGCCTCTGTGTGTGTGTGAGCGTGCGTCTCTGGGTGAGTGTGTGTCTGTGGGTGAGCGTGCGTCTGTGTGTATGTGTGTGTGAGCGTGTGTGTGTGGGAGAACGTGCGTGTGTGTGAGCGTGCGTCTCTGGGTGAGTGTGTATGTGTGTGTGTGGGAGAGCATGCGTCTGTGTGTGAGAGCGTGCGTCTCTGGGTGAGTGTGTGTGGGAGAGCGTGCGTGTGTGTGAGAGCGTGCGTCTCTGGGTGAGTGTGTGTGGAAGAGCGTGCGTCTGTGTTTGTGTGAGCGTGCGTCTCTGGGTCAGTGTTTGTGTGTGTGTGTGGGAGAGCGTGCGTGTGTGTGTGTGAGCGTGCGTCTCTGGGTGAGTGTGTGTGTGTGAGCGTACGTCTGTGTGAGCGTGCGTCTGTGTGTTTGTGTGAGCGTGCGTCTCTGGGTGAGTGTGTGTGAGCGTGCGTCTGTGTGAGCGTGCGTCTCTGGATGAGTGTGTGTGGGAGAGCGTGCGTGTGTGTGTGAGAGCGTGCGTCTCTGGGTGAGTGTGTGTGGGAGAGCGTGCGTGTGTGTGTGAGAGCATGCGTCTCTGGGTGAGTGTGTGGGAGAGCGTGCGTCTGTGTGTTTGTGTGAGCGTGCGTCTCTGGGTCAGTGTTTGTGTGTGTGTGGGAGAGCGTGCGTGCGTGTGTGAGCGTGCGTCTCTGGGTGAGTGTGTGTGTGTGTGAGCGTACGTCTGTGAGCGTGCGTCTGTGAGTGTGTGTGAGCGTGCGTCTGTGTGTGAGCGTGCGTCTGGGTGAGTGTGTGGGAGAGCGTGTGTGTTTGTGAGCGTGCGTCTCTGTGGGTGAGTGTGTGTGTGAGCGTGCGTCTGTGTTTGTGTGAGCGTGCGTCTCTGGGTGAGTGTGTGTGTTTGTGTGAGCGTGCGTCTCTGGGTCAGTGTTTGTGTGTGGGAGAGCGTGCGTCTTTGTGGGTGAGTGTGTGTGTGTGAGCGTGCGTCTGTTTGTGTGAGCGTGCGTCTCTGGGTGAGTGTGTGTGAGCGTGCGTCTGTGTGTGTGTGAGCGTGCGTCTCTGGGTGAGTGTGGGAGAGCGTGTGTGTGAGCGTGCGTCTGTGTTTGTGTGAGCGTGCGTCTCTGGGTGAGTGTGTGTGAGTGCGTCTCTGGGTGAGTGTGTGTGTGGGAGAGCGTGCGTCTGTGTGGGTGAGTGTGCGTCTCTGGGTGAGTGTGTGTGTGTGGGAGAGCGTGCGTCTGTGTGTGTGAGTGTGCGTCTCTGTGGGTGAGTGTGTGTGTGTGAGTGCGTCTCTGTGGGTGAGTGTGTGTGTGTGAGTGTGTGTGGGTGAGTGTGTGTGAGAGAGAAACATTAATTTAACCTGCCATCGTGTTCGGCACTGCGGGCCGAAATCCTGTGCTATGTTCTAGCGTGCGTGTGAGAGAGAAGGTACGTGGGTGCGTGATGGTGCGTGCGCCTGTGTGTGTGTGTGTGTGTGTGTATGAGGCGCCGCTGAGTGTGGTTGTGTGTGAGAAGGGGTGTTGGAGAGAGAGAGAGAGAAGGTGTGCGTGCGCGAAGCGGTGTGTGTGAGAGAGGATGCCGTAGGTGTGAGTAAGGCATCCACCCCTGTGTATGAGAGTGGTGTGTGTGTGAGAGAGAGAGAAGGTGCCCGTGTGTGTGAAGGATCCCCTGTCTGTCTGTGTAAAGGTGCCCTGTGTATGTGTGTGCGAGAAGGGGTGTGTGTGTGTGTGTGTGTGTGAGAGAGAGAGAGAGGGGATGTCGTGTGTGTAAGGCACCCCTGTGTGTGTGTGTGTGTGTATGAGAGGGGTGTGCGAGAGAGAGGGAGAAGGCGCCCGTGTGTGTGTGTGAGAGAGAGAGAGAGTGCACCCATCTGAGTGTATTCTCAAAACAGCAGTTAGAAAGGTCCGATGCGCCCGTAGGTTGAATAGCTGGCCTCTCCGGGCGCTGGTCAGCATCGGGCTGCAGGGTGAATAGCTGTGCCTTCCGTCTGAAGCTGAAGCTGTGTTTGTGGGAGGTCGGCGTGCCTGGGCAGGGTGGACGAGTTGGGCCGAAGGGCCTGCGCGACTGAGAGTGCTGTTTTGCCCGCAGGAGGAGCAGAAGACCATGAAGACCAAGATGAGGGAGAAGGTGCGGCCCAAAATGGGCAAGATTGACATCGACTACCAGAAGCTGCACGACGCCTTCTTCAAATGGCAGACCAAGCCCAAACTGACCATCCACGGGGACCTGTACTATGAGGTGAGTCCCATCTCTAAGCGGAAATCCCCTTTTCCTGCCTTCTTCCCCCATAGAAACATAGACAATAGGTGCAGGAGGAGGCCATTCGGCCCTTCGAGCCAGCGCCGCCATTCAATGTGATCACGGCTGATCATCCCCAATCAGTACCCCGTTCCTGCCTTCTACACATATCCCTGACTCCGCTATCTTTAAGAGCCCTAGTTCTCTCTTGAAAGTATCCAGAGAACCTGCCTCCACCGCCCTCTGAGGCAGAGAATTCCACAGACTCACCACTCCCTGTGAGAAAAAGTGTTTCCTCGTCTCCGTTCTAAATGGCTTAATCCTTATTCTTAAACTGTGTGTGTGTGTGTGTGTGTGTGGCGCCTGGTTCTGGACTCCCCCAACATCGGGAACATGTTTTCCTGCCTCTAGCGTGTCCCAGCCTTTAATAATCTTATATGTTTCAAACTCTTCTCGGAGGCCGGGACGTCAGTTGATTCGGCAAGGGTGCGGGGGGAAATGGGTGGCGGACCAGCAAGGGTTCTACGTTCTAAATGGCCTGTTCTAGATGGTAGACAAAAATGCTGGAGGAACTCAGCGGGTGAGGCAGCATCTATGGAGAGAAGGAATTGGCGACGTTTCGGGTCGAGACCCGGAAGGGTCTCGACCCGAAACGTCGCCAATTCCTTCTCTCCATAGATAAAGAAGGGTCTCTACCCGAAACGTCGCCAATTCCTTCTCTCCATAGATAAAGAAGGGTCTCGACCCGAAACGTTGCCAATTCCTTCTCTCCATAGATAAAGAAGGGTCTCGACCCGAAATGTCGCCAATTCCTTCGCTCCATAGATGCTGCCTCACCCGCTGAGTTCCTCCAGCATTTTGTGTCTACCTTCTAAGGACGATGACTGCGGTGGGGAGAAGATCGGCGAGAGAGGGGATGCAATAGTTACTTGAAGTTAGAGAAATGTTTTAGAAGGAACTGCAGATGCTGGAAAAATCGAAGGTAGACAAAAATGCTGGAAAAACTCAGCGGGTGAGGCAGCATCTATTGAGCGAAGGAATTGGCGACGTTTCGGGTCGAGACCCTTCTTCAGACTGATGTGAGGGTGGGGGGGGCGGGAAGAAGAAAGGAAGAGGTGGAGACTGGGCTGAGGGAGAGCTGGGGAGGGGAAGGAGGGAGAAATTGGAGAAGTCAATGTTCATACCGCTGGGGTGTAAACTGCCCAAGCGAAATATGAGGTGCTGCTCCTCCAATTTGCGGTGGGACTCACTCTGGCCATGGAGGAGGCCCAGGACAGGAAGGTCGGATTGGGAATGGGAGGGGGAGTTGAAGTGCTGAGCCACCGGGAGATCAGGTTGGTTTTTGCGAACCGAGCGGAGGGGTTGGGCGAAGGGTTATTGTGAACCGAATTTAGTAAAAACGTCACCTTCAGAGACGCCGCCTGTCCCGCTGAGTTACTCCAGCATGTTGTGTCTACCTTCGATTTTATCCAGCATCTGCAGTTCTTTCTCGCGCACTAAATGTAATCTAATCTCAACGAGAGCTGGGATAACAGTTGAAGGTCGATGCAATGTACAGATTTATGACGTCTGTGTTTCTTTAGTGGTGCGATTAGCGATTAATTAAGGTGCTAATCTGTTTATGGCTGATTTGTCCCTCGTCCTCACCGCACCCAGACTGCTCGCGTAGTCCCATACCGCACGCACGCCTTGCACAGCCCAGCCCCGCTGTTTGTCACTTACGTGAGCAAGTATCTGAGGAAAGATGTGCCCGCTCTGGAGAGGGTCCAGAGGAGGTTCACAAGAACGATCCCAGGAATGAGTGGGATCCTATAGATAGACCACTCCTTCTAAATGCAATGGGCTGACGTGTAGTACGCAACGGAGCGGAACGTGGGCCTTTTTTTCATCCATTTTAGTAACCCGACCCAACCCGCAGGGTAATCAACGTTTCAGGGGAACAGTTTCTGTTAATAAATTATAATTCTGAAAATGAGGAGAAGATTTTTACCAAATAACTTTGATTTTTACGAGGATGTTTCCGTAACTTCCGTCTCCGCGCTAGTATCTTTGCTCCGCTACGATGGGATCTTTGGTGCGGAGACGGAAGCCGGTTACGGAAATGGGGCCGAAAATTACCCGTGACCGTACTACGCCTTTTTCGTCGAGTGGTCTATCTTGCTCGCTATAGGATCTTTGGGTTAACCTATGATGAGCGTTTGTCGGCACTGGGCCTGTACTCACTGTACAAGGGTGGGGGGAGACACAGCCCCTCCCACAGTGTGGCTAGTGGTGGAGTTGCTGCCTCACAGCGCCTAAGACCCGGGTCCGATCCTGACCACGGGTGCTGTCTGTACGGAGTTTGCACGTTCTCCCTGTGGCCCTCGTGGGTTTTCTCCGGGTGCTCCGGTTTCCTCCCACACTCCAAAGATGTGCATGTTTAATTGGCTTCAGTATAAATTGTAAATGGAGTTTAGAAGGATGAGGGGGAGGAGACACCTCATTGAAACGTACTGAATAGTGAAAGGCCCGGATAGAGTGGATGTGGAGAGGATGTTTCCACTAGTGGGAGAGTCTAGGACCAGAGGGCACAGCCTCAGAATTAAAGGACGTTCCTTTTAGGAAGGGGATGAGGAGGAATTTCTTTAGTCAGAGGGTGGTGAATCTGTGGAATTCTTTGCCACAGACGGCTGTGGAGGCCACAAGTCAGTGGATATACTTAAGGCAGAGATAGATAGATTCTTGATTAGTGCTGGTGTCAGGGGTTACGAGGTGAAGGCAGGAGAATGGGGTTAGGAGGGAGAGATAGATCTGCCACGATTGAATGGGGGAGTAGACTTGATGGGGCCGAGTGGCCTGATTCTGCTCCTATCACCGACGACTGAATGACGTCACTAAATCAGCACAGAATCAGGTTGAATATGGACAAGCGCAGCGGGTAGAGCTGCTGCCTCACAGCACCCGAGACTCTGACCTCGGATGCTGTCTGTGTGGAGTTTGCACGCAGGACCACATGTGTTTCATCCCACATCCTAGAGACGTGTGGGTTTGTAGGTTAATTGGCGCGGTGCCTCACCCGCTGAGTTATATAACCATATAACAATTACAGCGCGGAAACATAGACAATAGGTGCAGGAGTAGAGGCCATTCGGCCCTTCGAGCCTGCACCGCCATTCAATATGATCATGGCTGATCATCCAACTCAGTATCCCATCCCTGCCTTCTCTCCATACCCCCTGATCCCTTTAGCCACAAGGGCCACATCTAACTCCCTCTTAAATATAGCCAATGAACTGTGGCCTCAACTACCTTCTGTGGCAGAGAATTCCACAGATTCACCACTCTCTGTGTGAAAAATGTTTTCCTCATCTCGGTCCTAAAAGACTTCCCCCTTATCCTTAAACTGTGTGACCCCTTGTTCTGGACTTCCCCAACATCGGGAATAATCTTCCTGCATCTAGCCTGTCCAACCCCTTAAGAATTTTGTAAGTTTCTATAAGATCCCCCCCTCAATCTTCTAAATTCTAGCGAGTACAAGCCGAGTCTATCCAGTCTTTCTTCATATGAAAGTCCTGCCATCCCAGGAATCAGTCTGGTGAACCTTCTCTGTACTCCCTCTATGGCAGGAATGTCTCGACCCTTCTAGACCGTGCCGAACTCCAGCATTTTGTGTCTACCTTCGATTTAAACCAGCGTCTACCGTTCTCTCTCTCACACATCTCTTCAACACGTTTCCTTTTCTCGTCCCCGACAGGGAAAAGAGTTTGAGACCCGTCTAAAGGAGAAGAAACCTGGAGACCTGTCCGATGAGCTGAGACTGGCCCTTGGAATGCCGGTGGGAGCTGTAAGTACATTCCCTTCTTTCCCGGGGTTGGGGGGGGGGGACTCCAGCTCCGAGTATGGGAATGAGCTGTTTCCAGGGCTTAACGGCAGCACAGCGGGTAGAGCTGCTGCCTCACGGCGCCAGAGACCCGGGCTCGATCCTGACTGCGAGTGCTGTCTGTACGGAGGTTGCACGTTCTCCCTGTGACCTGCGTGGGTTTTCTCCGGGATCTCCGGTTTCCTCCCACACTGAAAACACGTGCAGGTTTGGAGGTTGGTTGACTTCTGTAAAAATGTAAATTGTGTGTGGGATAGTGTTAGTGTGCGGGGTGATCGCTGGTCGGCATGGAAACGGCTGCCATAAGCCAATAGTGCCCGATGGGCCGAATGGCCTAATTCTGCTCCGACGACTCATGAGGATAAGGGGGAAGTCTTTTAGGACCAAGATGAGAAAAACATTTTTCACAGAGAGTGGTGAATCTGTGGACTTCTGTGCCACAGAAGGTAGTTGAGGCCACAGTTCATTGGCTATATTTAAGAGGGAGTTAGATGTGGCCCTTGTGGCTAAAGGGATCAGGGGGTATGGAGAGAAGGCAGGTACAGGATACTGAGTTGGATGATCAGCCATGATCATATTGAATGGCGAATGGTGCAGGCTCGAAGGGCCGAATGGCCTACTCCTGCACCTATTTTCTATGTTTCTGTAACACCGTAAGTCACATTGCAGGAGTTCTCTGTCGGGGTTGAAGGCTGGGTTATAAATGCACCTTGCCGCGTCGATCTATAACCATATAACCATATAACAATTACAGCACGGAAACAGGCCATCTCGGCCCTACAAGTCCGTGCCGAACAATTATTTTCCCCTAGTCCCATCTACCTGCACTCAGACCATAACCCTCCATTCCTTTCCCATCCATATACC